>NC_039518.1:116912-188848 GCF_003672135.1 Ooceraea biroi | reverse complement strand
TTCTCACGCATTGCGTGAATATTTTCATCGAACTTTGAGTGTTAATAACTTTGTAAATAAAAGTGATAATCAAGTTCTGCAAAATGGATGCTCTTCCTGGAGGATTGTAGAAGATTTTTCTTATTTACATTTTGAAATAACGCTTGTCGTGTTTGTTTTACGACACATAACGATAGTCCGACAAAGTTTATATTTTCCTAAATTAATATTTACTTCGTGCAGACTTTAGTTGCAGATCCGCTAGATCCCGCGTTCTTTTCTTTTTCATCTTGTAGTCTATACTATTAGCAACTAAAATTCACAATAATTAGCTGCTACTACCTGCTACTCTTGTTGTAAGGTTATTACAACCACCTTATTACTTTTCTCGATATATCTCGAAAAGTATTCGAAATATCAAAAATGTTTTATACAAAAGTTTCATGGTAAAAACGCCCGTATTTAATGAAGTTAATAAAATTTTTGAAAAAATTGTTTTGAAAAATTATTTAAAAAAATTTTTATTGATGTCATTAAATCGAGACATTTGTACCATGAAATGTTTGTATAAAACATTTTGTAACATTTTGTATTTTTTAAACTTATAAAAATAAACTCTACCCTGCACCATTATTAAGTCTAACATATTTTTTCAGACATTCTCGAATCTGATTCGTAATCGGCAACCCCAAACATTTATTGATATCGATATTGATGAGTATTTCATGGTTCGCTACACTATATTAAGACCGCCATTTTGTTTTTGCAAATTTACATGTTGCATTCGTGATCAGCAACCTCGAAAACATAAGTCTACCAAGTTTTGTGCAAATCTGATGATTCTCGATTTATGGCCACGTTTCAGCGAAAATTCCCCACTGTGCGCCGGTTCGCATCGATGAATCGTCAATGCCGGTACGCGGCATATTAATTACGTGGCGATCGACGCATGATTCCGATCCAGCAATTATGTGGACTCTCGCCTCGTCCGCTCGGAACATCCGCGACTCTGATCTTGCCATTTCCGAGGATCGTCGAGCGAAAGCTACAACTGTACGCGCGAAATATTCATCGTTGCCGCTTCCCTCGGCGTTTCCTCTCGTCGCCGCGATCGCTACAGGCTCTTCCAAACCGAGAGCCAATAAGTTAAAGCGTGCGGTAAACCGTTAGGAATCCGTGTCGCGCGCGAATGTATCTTTCGGTGGCAAGTGACGCGTTTAATTTATTAAATGGTCCAATCAATCGATCTGATCTCCTTTTAAACAATTACACCCGAGTGAAAGGTATTGCGCGTGGATTTAATGAGGCGCGCGTCGGCGCAGAAATTAATTAATTATTTTGGCGCACGGAACCCGCCGCGAATGCACCGCGTGCGAATGGCCGCGCATTCGGATCCCCGTTATCGTCTGCGGATTAGTTGGAAATGAGTATTATATCATAGTTCGCCGATAGTTCGCAACTGACTTTAAGCTGTGATTTTCACACTGACGAACATTGTAGTGTAAACCGTACGCGTGACATGAGCTGTAACCACCGTGGTTAATGTCTGAAATTAAATACAAATTTCCGGCGAGTTTAATTACACGAACTGCTGTGTGAATGGCTCCGTCGCGCTGACCCCGTCGCGTCGCGTCCATCCGCCGCACAGTGGGGAATTTAGTCAAAAAGCTGGTCAAAAATCGAAAAATGAAGTTTCGAGTTAGGGTCTATTGTCCTTGAGAATCGATAAAGGACTGTTCCCTGGATAGAATCCCGTTGCCCTTAGTCCCCTACTATTTTAAGTCGAGCAGGTATGTCAGTTCAAAGTAGGCCTTTATGGGCGACACACGTTTCTCACGCATTGCGTGAATATTTTCATCGAACTTTGAGTGTTAATAACTTTGTAAATAAAAGTGATAATCAAGTTCTGCAAAATGGATGCTCTTCCTGGAGGATTGTAGAAGATTTTTCTTATTTACATTTTGAAATAACGCTTGTCGTGTTTGTTTTACGACACATAACGATAGTCCGACAAAGTTTATATTTTCCTAAATTAATATTTACTTCGTGCAGACTTTAGTTGCAGATCCCGCTAGATCCCGCGTTCTTTTCTTTTTCATCTTGTAGTCTATACTATTAGCAACTAAAATTCACAATAATTAGCTGCTACTACCTGCTACTCTTGTTGTAAGGTTATTACAACCACCTTATTACTTTTCTCGATATATCTCGAAAAGTATTCGAAATATCAAAAAATGTTTTATACAAAAGTTTCATGGTAAAAACGCCCGTATTTAATGAAGTTAATAAAATTTTTGAAAAAATTGTTTTGAAAAATTATTTAAAAAAATTTTTATTGATGTCATTAAATCGAGACATTTGTACCATGAAATGTTTGTATAAAACATTTTGTAACATTTTGTATTTTTTTAAACTTATAAAAATAAACTCTACCCTGCACCATTATTAAGTCTAACATTATTTTTTCAGACATTCTCGAATCTGATTCGTAATCGGCAACCCCAAACATTCATTGATATCGATATTGATGAGTATTTCATGGTTCGCTACACTATATTAAGACCGCCATTTTGTTTTTGCAAATTTACATGTTGCATTCGTGATCAGCAACCTCGAAAACATAAGTCTACCAAGTTTTGTGCAAATCTGATGATTCCTCGATTTATGGCCACGTTTCAGCGAAAATTCCCCACTGTGCGCCGGTTCGCATCGATGAATCGTCAATGCCGGTACGCGGCATATTAATTACGTGGCGATCGACGCATGATTCCGATCCAGCAATTATGTGGACTCTCGCCTCGTCCGCTCGGAACATCCGCGACTCTGATCTTGCCATTTCCGAGGATCGTCGAGCGAAAGCTACAACTGTACGCGCGAAATATTCATCGTTGCCGCTTCCCTCGGCGTTTCCTCTCGTCGCTCATTTTCACTTTACCGCGGAAATTCCTGTCGAGGCTGTCGAGGATCCTCGAGTACGCAGCTGAAAAATAGGCCAATTACGACAGAACGACGTGAACGGGAATGGAAAGGATTGTACGCCATTGTCGTGTAATATCCTCGAGAATTTACCGCGTTAATGGAGCACCGTTTTATTCGCGGTTTATGTCCAATTATGCTTATTGTAGTCAATCTGCTTCAGGAGACAGAGAGAGAGAGAGAGCCTCTTAAACGGCTAACAATGATTGCGATTAGTAAATCGCAATATACGTCGAAGTTTATGCGGAAACAACGGTTTTCGCAATGGCGCGAACCTTTTAACGGAAATTTCCATTTAAAAAAGACACATGCGGGCAGAAATACCGAGAGATATCATACCGCAGCAATTACGAAGTGGAGGCGTAAATAAAAAGCAAATATGCCGGTGATGCTGCTCGCGAAATCCAATCGACAGTGGTCCCTTGTCGATTCCAATAATTCGGTTTTGCCACCGCATGTCCCCTCATGTATATCGTATGTATTCTATGTGGCCGACGTGTGATTGCCGATCCACGTTACGTTCCTTAATATGCAACTGTTATGTAAATTCTGCGTATTTTACCATTTGCTGTTACACGGATAACGTTATCTTTACAGGTCGATTTTCTAAAACAAACTGTCAAACTTTGCAAACTTGTTTCTCCTCCACGCGCGTGTCCAGTCAAGAAATTTACGTGATCAAAGGTACACGTGTGTGACAGAAAAGGCTCATTAAGGGGGGAGCCTGCTTTAGAACGTTGAAAATAAGGTATAATTTTACGAATGTTTTTGGAGAAACTATACAGCGGATCGTTATAAAACTTTGATGCATTTATTAGTACATGTTTAAAGATAAAAAAAATTATTTTTTGATTTGAATATATCGCCTGTAGAGGTCGTCCTGGAGGCATCTTAGTGCAGCCGGCATTGTAAATTGGTGAGCATTCTCCTGCCTCCAAATTTCATCCAAACTGAAAAATTAAATATTTTCTCGTTATTTATGAATTCCCATCGTCGATGAACCTTTAATATTCATAAAAACATTAAGTTAAACAATTATTTTTGCATGAAAAAGTTCAAAAACTTTGCCTAAAAATCGTACTTCTGTTTTCTAAGCTCCACCATTTTGGCACTTTTCAACTTTTTTCTTCTATCTTTGGTTCATCGACGATGGGAATTCATAAATAACGAGAACATATTTCAATTTTTCAGTTTAGACGAAATTTGGAGGCAGGAGAATGCTCACCAATTTGCAATGCCGGCGACGCGGCTGCACTAAGATTTCTCCAGGACGACCTCTACAAGCGATATATTCAAATCAAAAAATAATTTTTTTTATCTTTAAACATGTACTAATAAATGCAGCAAAGTTTTATAATGATCCGCTGTATAGTTTCTCCAAAAACAATTCGTAAAAGATACCTTATTTTCAGCGTTCTAAAGCAAGCTCCCCCCTTAAGAGGATCCTGGAGTGGCCAGTGAACTCCGTCGCGGCGTCTGAATTACCGGCGGAATCGATGATTTTCCTGTATTTTCTTTTTATTGAATTCACAGAATGAAAAATCCTTTTCCACGATGAAAGTACACACAATAGTGTAATGTGAAAAGCAGGACTTAACTTTCCAAACGGAAAAAAATCACAATTTTTTATTCAGCCACGATTTCACAGGCATACGTAGGCACGAAATGATCACGAATCTTTCTGCACTAATTACTTTTACACTAGGCTTCTAAACTCATTTCTAAAAGCTTCCCCATATTCTTTCATTTTGTTCCGTCCTTGCGATTATCGAATTTTGGCCACACAAACTGCAAAACATTTATATTAAGGGGGGAGCCTGCTTTAGAACGCTGAAAATAAGGTATATTTTACGAATTGTTTTTGGAGAAACTATACAGCGGATCATTATAAAACTTTGATGCATTTATTAGTACATGTTTAAAGATAAAAAAATTATTTTTTGATTTGAATATATCGCCTGTAGAGGTCGTCCTGGAGGCATCTTAGTGCAGCCGGCATTGTAAATTGGTGAGCATTCTCCTGCCTCCAAATTTCATCCAAACTGAAAAATTAAATATTTTCTTGTTATTTATGAATTCCCATCGTCGATGAACCTTTAATATTCATAAAAACGTTAAGTTAAACAATTATTTTTGCATGAAAAAGTTCAAAAACTTTGCCTAAAAATCGTACTTCTGTTTTCTAAGCTCCACCATTTTGGCACTTTTCAACTTTTTTTCTTCTATCTTTGGTTCATCGACGATGGGAATTCATAAATAACGAGAAGATATTTCAATTTTTCAGTTTAGACGAAATTTGGAGGCAGGAGAATGCTCACCAATTTGCAATGCCGGCGACGCGGCTGCACTAAGATTTCTCCAGGACGACCTCTACAAGCGATATATTCAAATCAAAAAATAATTTTTTTATCTTTAAACATGTACTAATAAATGCATCAAAGTTTTATAATGATCCGCTGTATAGTTTCTCCAAAAACAATTCGTAAAATATACCTTATTTTCAGCGTTCTAAAGCAGGCTCCCCCCTTAAAGGATTCTCGTGAATCTCGCCATGTGGAATCTCGTAAGAACAAAGGGAAAGGGCATTCGGCTTTCGTGAATGCATCAGTGCGTCTATCGTAATTCTGTGCAATCGTGTATCATTTATTGTTTTACAGGCGGGCGCATAATTTGCTATCTGATATTGACAATCATCATTACGGGACATCCGATTATGACGTAACATCGTGATCATCATTATTACGTTACATCCGATTATGACTTAATATCTCTTGGATTCCGTATCAAGTCTAATGAGAGAAATCGCATGTGCGTCGTTGCGCATTAATTAACATTTTCATGCAACCAGAAGTCCCTTCCCCCTCCCGTCATACGTGATTATACATTCGTCAAAATGATATTAGCTTCTCTAGAAAAGGGTTAAATAACGAGATCCTTCCCTTCCAAACGAAGGGGGTACCTACATAAATACAATATATTCTATTATATTGAGTTGACCAAAAATTCTATGCGAATTTTTTAGCAACATTCAATGCAACGCTTTGCATTAAGAATTAATACATACACGGTTAAAGCCAATTTGCGCCCTGTTTGTCGAGGCGGTTCTGTCAATCGATTCCCGATTCGCCTCGACACGCGCGAGTATCGTGATATGCATATGCATCAGACTGCGTCAAACAGTTGTTCTTTTTTTCGTTCTCAGGCAGGATCGCCGAAAGTAAGAAGCAGTTTAGACCTGGTGCAATCGATCACGACGGCCTCGGCACTTTGCAGAATTAAATTCCGTCACATAGAGGAGAGACGCACATAAGCGTCCCACGAATACGAATACTAAACTTGCCCCGTTCCGTCTCCTGCGGGAAACGGAAAGGAACTCGTTCTTGGTATCGACAGTTCTCGGCGATAAATCAACGTGGATATAAAGAACAGTTAATGCGACCTGTCATATCGCGAGCGCAATTTTATTCTCATTAATATGGACGGTTTTAGTTTATGATCTTTCCGACGACGAGCAAGATTTACGCGACGGAACTGCGCTATTATGTATTAGGAGTGTGATTTAGTTTTGAGGGTTTTGCAACAGATGGCTGTAGTGTCAGTTTGTTCCAATAGCTGTTTCCGATAACTGTTGTTTCTTACAGTCTTGACATTATCCATCACATTTAGTAGCATTATAGCAATAGATGCAATAACAGTCGTGTTTGTATCATCGTAAAAATGCAACTTCCGAAAGCTCTTTAGCATTTTCGACATGCGTTGCTTTTGTTTTTTAATCAAAACAAAACTGCGGCTGACGGTTATAGAATTCTTGTGGAAACTTATGGTGACGCAGAATCACCATCAATTAAGACGTGTGAATACTGGTTTAGACGCTTTAAAAGTGGTGATACTGATGTGAAGGACAAAGAACGCTCGGGACAACCAAGAAAGCTTGAAAATGCAGATTTGCAAGCATTATTGCACGAAAATCCAACACGATCCACTTCAGAACTTGCCAGAGCATTAAATGTTGATCGTACAACAGTTACCAAACATTTACATGAAATGGGAAAAATTCAGAAGGAAGGGAAATGGGTTCGACATCAATTATCGGAAAGTGCCATTTGAACATTTGCATTTCGTTGATCGCCAGGCAAAAAAAGAAGAGTCTTTCGTCTCGGATTGTTACTGGGGATGAAAAGTGGATCTATTTTGATAATCCGAAACGCCGAAAATTATGGGTGGATCCAGGCGAACCATCAACATCCACTCCGAGACGCAATATTCACGGTTCAAAAGTAATGCTCTGTATTTGGTGGGATAGTGTACTATGAGCTGTTACATCCGCATGAGACTGTCACGGCTGATCGTTATCGACACCAATTGTATAAGTTGAAGCAAGCATTGGACCAAAAACGACCACCAATTGCGAGTAAACGATGGAAAGTGATTCTTCTTCGTGACAACGCTCGACCTCACGTTGCGTTATCAGTGAAACAAACGCTATTAGAGCTTGAATGGCAAGTCTTCTCCGGACATTGCTCCATGCGATTATTATTTGTTCCGGTCGATGCAACACGCTTTAGAGGATACACACTTTGATAATTTCGAAGAAGTGCGAAAATTCGTCGACGAATGGATCGACTCAAAAGAAGAGTCATTTTATCGTGGTGGAATCCATCTCTTGCCAGAAAGATGGGAAAAAGTTATAGAAAACGAAGGAAAATATTTTGATGAAGGTATTCATTCATTATCATATTTAAATACATGCGTTTTTGAGCAAAAAAACCCTCCAAACTATTGGGTCATTAAGTATGAAACTTTACAAATGTAAAAGCGCCATCTTTAACATTTGTTATCTCAAATTTGGCGCCAGACGTCAGTATCAGGTTAGGTTAGTGTGATAGATGTATGTTCGCTCTTCAAATGTCATATTTGTTTGTTCAGATATCTTCATTAGTTTTATTGGTGGATTCTTTTTTATAGAACTATGGAAAAGTCCAAAATTCGTGTGATTTATGAATATGAGTTCCGCCGTGGAACCACAGTGTCGGAGACAGCTCGTAATATCAACGCTGTATTTGGTGAAGGTTCAACTACTAAAGCAACGGTGGGCAATTGGTTCAAAAACTTCAGAGATGGAGATTTCAGCCTCGCTAATGAGCCACGTGGAAGACCAAAGACGAAGGTGGATAATGATCACTTGAGAGCCGTAGTAGAGTCCGATCCATCTCAAAGTACACGTGAATTGGCATCGATATTCAATGTTTCTATACCCACCATATTGTTCATTTAGCTGCAATTGGTAAGATAAAGAAGTTGGACAAATGGGTCCCGCACGAATTGACCGATGCGCAGCAGGCGCAACGTCTAGAGGCTTCCCTCTCTTTGCTTTCCCGTCACAAAAATGAATCTTTTTTTAATCGAATTGTGACCTGCGATGAAAAGTGGATACTCTACGACAATCGTAAACGCTCACATCAGTGGTTGAACGCTAATGAACCACCGAGACATCAGGGGAAACCCAACATTACACAGAAGAAGCTTATGGTGACTGTTTGGTGGTCCAGGTCAGGTGTTATCTACTACAACTTTATAAAACCTGGTACATCGATAACGGCTGAAGTATATTGCAAGCAACTGGACGAAATGATGCAACAACTTGCTATTAAACAACCGAAATTGGTCAATCGGTCAATGCCAATCCTGTTGCATGATAATGCTCGACCGCACACTGCACGACTGACCGTGGCAAAGCTACAAGAGTTGGAATTGGAAACTCTCCGTCATCCACCATATTCACCAGATCTATCACCTACCGACTATCACTTCTTCCGGAATTTGGACAACTTGTTGGTGGGAAAATTCTTCAATTCTCAACAGGCAGTCGAAACAGCCTTCTGCGACTTCATTGATTCCCGTACTCCTGGCTTCTATAGTAGAGGCATAGACCAACTACCACTAAAATGGCAGAAGTGTGTAGATAACATGGGCGCATACTTCGATTGAAAATAAATCATGTCCATGTGCCAAAAAATGCAAAAGTTTATGTTCTATTTGTAAAGTTTCATACTTAATGACCCAATAAATCACACCCCTAATATGATGCCCGAATTCGGGAACGGATGTTGATGAATACTCAATTTGCAGGTTTTCCAGGTATTTTTGTAATCATGACACGTCCGACAAGTCGTCCCGTTAAAGTGACTTTGCGATACAATTGCGGAATTGTCACAATTTTGTCATCGTGCATTCGAGCGAGCGCGTCACGTCGCGAAATTGTTGCAAACGTCGCGTCGCCGCGAGATTTAAACTCCTGGCCAACGAGGATCTTCGCTTTGACGATACGACATCTCGTAAACCCCGTCTACCCGTTCATGATTATGGCTACTGGTTTTTCTTTCCGGAATATCGCGCGCATACGCGAAATGGTCACGTATACGAATAACAATTCCCATAGCGGCGCGGCGCGACACGGCCGTGCACTTTCGAGGGTGAACGTGTGTACATTCGCAACGCAAAAAACCACCCCGCCTTTCGTGTGCACCTAATTCCACGAGCTGCGATTCTGATTTGACTCGCCATAACGCTGCAATTGCGTAACCGCGATAAAGAATTTCCGAAACCCTCTCTTCTTCAATCCCTCCGTCTCTCTCCTCTTTTTCTCTCACTCCCTTTTTATCGTTGCGGTAACTGTACGTGCAGGATTTAACAATTATCGTTGCAACGTTGCGGTCGGCAGATACGTACACGCGCCAGCGCATGAAACTGGGTCGCGAAAGAAACGTGTGAAACGCGAAATCAACGTCAAACAATTTTTCTCGCGAGTTTTACCGCCGTACTTCGTAGTAGTGTCTGGATTATCGTCGTGGTGGAACGTAAGGGCGACTCGTGTCGAGTCCTCGAAAATTTCCTCGCGCTTTCCTGACGTCGCGTCGTTACGTTCTCGCCGCATACGATTATACATGTAGCTTTTTCTGTGGATGGATTACCGTCAGACTATGCATGCGCGGTCACGTATCCTCGACGCAACAAGATCTTTCTCTCCCTCGGATCAGCCAAATGAACTCGGCAGGGAGAAATGCATTTATAAGAAAAACGCATGGAACGAGGAAACGCGCCGGAAAGCCGAAAAAGTCCGGTTTCCTTCTCGATTTTCCTCCGTAGTACTTCAGTGGTTTATTTTTTCCATTAGAAATACGTGGCTCTCCGTCAGGTCTTGATTATTAATACGTTCGCCCTGATAGTCGAGCTCATGGGTTTAGCGCGCAACTCTCGTCTAGCTAGCTAGATCACAAAGTGAATGGGACCTGCTGGAGTTGGGTGACTTTGTAGACCTAAACCGCAGTTTCGATGCCGTAAAACGTTAAGCAACCATGATAGCCGCGTTTATCCGGGTGTGTCACTCACCACGATAGGCACGTACGCATGCGGAATCACGTATGGGAATTTTGCATAGCGAACACACGGCGAAACAATACCGGCGGAAATGAGCTCTCAAAGCGCTTTAGAGAGAAAAATCGACGATGCTCGAACGGAAAGAAGGATCCGATGAAGAGGCGCGACAGGACGGAACGAGAGGGAAACAGAAAAATACGATAGAGGCGCGAAAATCCAGTTTGAAACTAGGCGACGAGAGCCGATATAGCGATGCTGCAAAGGGAGAGAGTTTTTACGTCGGAACGAGCATGGCGTCGCAGATACAAGGGTTGGAGAAGTATTTACCCACGGCGGGTACGCGAGCAAAGCTGTAAATAACGATGGTTTCTTTCTCCCTCCGTTTCCCTCTTTCTCTCGCTTCCTCACTTTTTTCATCCTCCCTCTTTCTTTATCTCTCTTTCTCTCCGGCTGCTATATTTTTTTCCTCGTCCACCGCGAGAGAGGTTGTGTTTCATCGCGCGGGTGGATCGTTGAAAAAAGCGCAAAAAGGGAGAAAGACTTTTACCCCTGGCAATTATGACGCCCTTTGAGCTGAAGTCCCTCCGCGTCTCGCGCCAGATATGGACACTCGTCTGTGGTCACTAGCAAACATCTGAAAGAGAGCAAGCGCCTCTGTCTGAAAGAGGCTCGCGGTAGTCGAAAAAGAGCAGTCGATGTGTACCCGAGACGCGGTTGTCCCTTGTAAATTTAACCGGGACCCGACACAGGAACACGTCGTGTAATTTCACGCCGGAAGTGCTTCCGCGGCGACGCGACTCTTTGATATTGATTCACTGTGCGGATTTTGAACCTTGCAGCTGAATCTACAGCAAAATAAGAAAATTCGGTAATTATGCATTTTAGGGGAGTCAGCTCCGATGACCTTGACCTTGACAAATGTTGTCAACAGTACCCTCCTGAGTGACCTTCAAAAGGTTGTAGCCGTCGCTCGTTGTTCATTAAAAAGTTATTAACAAAAATTAAACTTAACATTAACTCGATTAAGGGGGTATTCTAGTGTAAAAGCGGAATTTGTATGCTATTTTGGTGAATTGTTTTTGAAAAAAGTATAAGGTTTTTTGAGGCAGGGTTTTCCCTGCTTATTCATACGTATTTGGTGTGTTTCCAAATTTTTGTAGTAGACAATAACTATAAATAAGCGCTGCACATGATATTAAATAAGAACATGAAAAAAAAAAGTTGGTCCATGGTTCCCATGATTTCAGCTGTTCTGCTCATCTGAAACAAAAAAACCAAAGAGATTCTTAATTAGTATGAGTGTGGCTATAGCAGGTACCAGAATGAAAAAAAATGTTGAAAATTTAAAACATGACTTTATTGAGAAAATTAAGTTTCGATTTGTGCCATTTTTTTCACCATTGAAGGGCTGTAGAAATTCCAAAAAACAATATTTCGACTTGATTGTGGTAGGGGCTATAGCCACACATATACTGAAGATGTGTGCAAAAGCCTGAGTCAATTGATTAACTGGTTTTTGAGATATCATGGGAACCAATTTGAAAAACGTGGTTTCGAGAAAAACACGTTTAAAGTTTTTCATACTGATTACATAGAGATAATGTTACTTACGATCAATCGGCTAGTCCAGGGCTATACAGGGGACATTCCTCTTGTTCGTAGAAGTCCTGCAGAGCCGATCTCTCTTCCCTGCGATTCATTCTCTGATCTCGAGAGAAGTTAGTGGAGCGCCGCTCCGAGCGGGTGATACGAGCTTCGTTCCGGGAGTTGCGTGCATCACCGCTTGCTGACCAATACTAACTCCCATCACGTTCATAAGTTTGAAAATTGGCATAAATCCTTTATTGAAAATTATAACTGCCAAGAATGTTGCTATTTCAACAACTTTCACGCCAGCATGGAGATGTTTTGGAGCAAAAGTCCAAATCAATGAATTTAGAGATTCATTGTACCATATAACCTGTACTATACAAAGGCTGCAATTCAAATGTACGACCTTCAAAGAATAACGATCTTCCGATCCTACCTAAAATACTAACACAATGCTCTGTTGTGTGCCGCGCGGTCCAACCGCCGAGCGCGTGCCGGAGGTTATTTTGTATTAGGTGCTATTACTTTGTTAATTTTGCGAATCGGGCTAAATCTTCTCGCAGACATATTTTCCATACCATATACTTGCAAAATATGCCAAAAAAATTCGATTTTTCTGACATGCTACACTAGAATACCCCCTTAAAGCAGAAAATTATTTGTATACACCTGTTTTGTGTTTTGGTTAAAATAAAGAATACCTTATACTTACTGTATTTATAAATAAACTATTCTATATATTAATAATTCACTGCTTTAAATAAATTTTGTTCGTTCATATTCAAAATAACTACTATATTTTCGAAACTTATGTCTCCTTATGTGTATAATTACCGGTTATATTTTCTGAAATTGGAGCCCTGGACATATACGCTCGGTTTTCAGCCCGCTTCGCGGGAGGGCGGGGCTTCGCCCCTCCCCCCGCCGGCATCCGTGCCGTGTACCAAGTGATCAAAATCTGTGTGAAATTTGTTACACTGGCTCCGACGGGGTGGGGGGGGGGCGAAGCCCCTGTCATTCGTTCCTATTCCCCCTGCAGTTCGTTTCTATTTTTTTCGGCGGGAGTGTAGGTGGACGGGCTTTGCCCTGCATACACATTATGTTGTATAAAACAGCTTTGTTCGCTGTTTAATAAATTATATGTTTGTGTAAATTAAATCATTTGTTTAATGAATAAAGCCTCGGACACGTACGCTCGTTAATGTTAGGCGACAGTTGAGTGCTCGTTTTCATCCCGCTTCGCGGGAGCGATATCCACATAAAATAAATAACAAAACTTTGGAGTGAAAACTATTAAACTTCTTTTGTTAATAACTTTTTAATGAACAACGAGCGACGGCTAAAACCTTTTGAAGGTCACTCAGGAGGGTCACCTGTATAATATATGTCAAGGTCAAGGTCATCGGAGCTGACTCCCCTAAAATGCATAATTACCGAAAATTCTGTAAAATATACATGTCCGTGGCAAAACTCCCCTTTTCCACAGACATATATGCATGGTTCTACAGATACACCATTTTGGAATAAATTTTCGGTAAAGTTGTTACGCAAATGTAAGGGGTAGAAAAGGATCAGACACCATTTGGCATTTTCGTATCGCAATTTAATATAAAGTCAAGGCCTCCCTCCAGCTCCGTCTCCACCCCCGGATCATTGGCCCATATACGTGCTATTGAAATAAATGTCAATGGTAGTCGCACGATTGCATTTCTCCCGTTAAATCCGCGCAATTCACGCAGCTCGTAACCTGGTTCCGACGATCTCTGTTGCACGTGGCGTGGGACGTAGCAGCGACCTTCGTTCCTCGAACTCGCTCGATCGCGGCCGGCATTAACCCGAATTTACAGCTACCGATCACAGTTACCGTTATTAGCTTCGTTAGCGTTAATGATGGGAAAGAAAAAGGAAGAAACTACCCTCTCAGAAGTGCATCGCGAAAGGCAGTCAGTCCTCTCGAGTGGGACGGAACGTCGCTCGTTCAGCCGAGAGTTATAAATAAATCACGAATGCAAATTAAGGTAAACAGCGGCGCCAGCGACAACGGTTCGCCGTTCAATGGTGATGACGTTAAAAAGGGACGATGGCATGGAACGTGAGCGATGTGACATGTACACGAGCGGGGCGGACGTGATCACGTCACTGATTCGGAATGATCTTCTCGCATGATCTATTTAACGCGCCGATGAGCACGCGCGCGTCCATCAGGCTCGCTGATGGCGACAGTGGCGACGACGTACGCACGGAGCACGACGGAAAATGCCTAAATGCCATTTCCAGGGGCACGATGAATATTCTTACGCGCGCGCCCTTTCAGCCGAAACTGAACTTGGCTCTGGAACAAATACCTCTTCATCTAATCACATACACGCAACATACGCGCGTTGAGGAGGGTGCGCGATGACGAGGGTGAGCGATAAGTGTGGGCGGCGGGCGGGAAGGAGGGGGAGGACGTGGGGAGCTTCATATTGTGCGGCACGAGGTGCCGACAGATATACACCGACACGTGTACCGTAAATGTAATTACAGCTTAAAGGGAAGTTCCATCCTAAGCGATCCTTCGCGGTCGAAGTGGGTTCTGCATTAATTAGAAGCCAACTTAATTAATACGCGCTTGTACACGCCGGCGTGTACCCGTCTCGGGAATCTGGCCCCAACACGCGCGGGGGAGAGGCGCACCCTTCTCGGGATTCATCCCCGCGGTCGCGCTCGGTGAATCTTGCGTAACGTAACGCAAGTGATTTTGCGATACCGTCGGTTATTTTTATCGGCAACAAGTCCGCTCGTGAAACTTGGTGAGGAACCAACATTTCAGATGCTGTTTCTCGAGCGCGACACACCTTTAAGGGGGGAGCCTGCTTTAGAACGTTGAAAATAAGGTATAATTTTACGAATTGTTTTTGGAAAAACTATACAGCGGATCATTATAAAATTTTGATGCATTTATTAGTACATGTTTAAAGATAAAAAAAATTATTTTTTGATTTGAATATATCGCCTGTAGAGGTCGTCCTGGAGGCATCTTAGTGCAGCCGGCATTGTAAATTGGTGAGCATTCTCCTGCCTCCAAATTTCATCCAAACTGAAAAATTAAATATTTTCTCGTTATTTATGAATTCCCATCGTCGATGAACCTTTAATATTCATAAAAACATTAAGTTAAACAATTATTTTTGCATGAAAAAGTTCAAAAACTTTGCCTCAAAATCGTACTTCTGTTTTCTAAGCTCCACCATTTTGGCACTTTTCAACTTTTTTCTTCTCTCTTTGGTTCATCGACGATGGGAATTCATAAATAACGAGAACATATTTCAATTTTTCAGTTTAGACGAAATTTTGAGGCAGGAGAATGCTCACCAATTTGCAATGTCGGCGACGCGGCTGCACTAAGATTTCTCCAGGACGACCTCTACAAGCGATATATTCAAATCAAAAAATAATTTTTTTATCTTTAAACATGTACTAATAAATGCATCAAAGTTTTATAATGATCCGCTGTATAGTTTCTCCAAAAACAATTCGTAAAAGATACCTTATTTTCAGCGTTCTAAAGCAGGCTCCCCCCTTAAGAGGATCCTGGAGTGGCCAGTGAACTCCGTCGCGGCGTCTGAATTACCGGCGGAATCGATGATTTTCCTGTATTTTCTTTTTATTGAATTCACAGAATGAAAAATCCTTTTCCACGATGAAAGTACACACAATAGTGTAATGTGAAAAGCAGGACTTAACTTTCCAAACGGAAAAAAATCACAATTTTTTATTCAGCCACGATTTCACAGGCATACGTATGCACGAAATGATCACGAATCTTTCTGCACTAATTACTTTTGCACTAGGCTTCTAAACTCATTTCTAAAAGCTTCCCCATATTCTTTCATTTTGTTCCGTCCTTGCGATTATCGAATTTTGGCCACACAAACTGCAAAACATTTATATTAAGGGGGGAGCCTGCTTTAGAACGTTGAAAATAAGGTATAACTTTACGAATTGCTTTTGGAGAAACTATACAGCGGATCATTATAAAACTTTGATGCATTTATTAGTACATGTTTAAAGATAAAAAAATTATTTTTTGATTTGAATATATCGCCTGTAGAGGTCGTCCTGGAGGCATCTTAGTGCAGCCGGCATTGTAAATTGGTGAGCATTCTCCTGCCTCCAAATTTCATCCAAACTGAAAAATTAAATATTTTCTCGTTATTTATGAATTCCCATCGTCGATGAACCTTTAATATTCATAAAAACATTAAGTTAAACAATTATTTTTGCATGAAAAAGTTCAAAAACTTTGCCTAAAAATCGTACTTTTGTGTTCTAAGCTCCACCATTTTGGCACTTTTCAACTTTTTTCTTCTCTCTTTGGTTCATCGACGATGGGAATTCGTAAATAACGAGAACATATTTCAATTTTTCAGTTTAGACGAAATTTGGAGGCAGGAGAATGCTCACCAATTTGCAATGCCGGCGACGCGGCTGCACTAGGATTTCTCCAGGACGACCTCTACAGGCGATATATTCAAATCAAAAAATAATTTTTTTATCTTTAAACATGTACTAATAAATGCATCAAAGTTTTATAATGATCCGCTGTATAGTTTCTCCAAAAACAATTCGTAAAAGATACCTTATTTTCAGCGTTCTAAAGCAGGCTCCCCCCTTAAGAGGATCCTGGAGTGGTCAGTGAACTCCGTCGCGGCGTCTGAATTACCGACGGAATCGATGATTTTCCTGTATTTTCTTTTTATTGAATTCACAGAATGAAAAATCCTTTTCCACGATGAAAGTACACACAATAGTGTAATGTGAAAAGCAGGACTTAACTTTCCAAACGGAAAAAAATCACAATTTTTTATTCAGCCACGATTTCACAGGCATACGTAGGCACGAAATGATCACGAATCTTTCTGCACTAATTACTTTTGCACTAGGCTTCTAAACTCATTTCTAAAAGCTTCCCCATATTCTTTCATTTTGTTCCGTCCTTGCGATTATCGAATTTTGGCCACACGAACTGCAAAACATTTATATTAAGAACATTAATGTACAAGGTGACGTCACAATAAGCCGATAATAAAACTGTAAATTTTTTTGTCGTTTTTAACATAAAGTCGAGTTTCGCTCGGTATATTTCTTTGTATACTTTAATCGTGGAGAAGGATGTTTCATTCTATACAATCATTAAAGAGTAATTAGTACAGTAAGATCGACCAATTCCGCCGGTAATACAGACGACTCCACGATCCCCTTAACGTTATCTTCAATCCGTACCCGCTAAAAAAATGAACAACTGTTGAGTCAACTGTCAACTGTCAAGTGCATCGCACGGCAATTATTAAATAGTTTCCCGGAGCTTAGTGAACCTGTGCCAAGCTGGGCTAAGCTACGTAGATTTAACAACGCGCTAATAGCGATGCAGCGTCGATGATAAAGTTGAATCTTTCTTGCAAAGGCAGAAGATCGCAATTAGAGCGCGGGAAAAAGACGATTTATGATAATTGGCTTGCATGGATATGATTTCATGGATAAATGGTGCGGGCGGTGCAGGCGAGAATGACGCATAAACAATGACGCTCTCTCTCTTCGGTTACGCGGGGTGTTTCGGCGCGACAAAATTTTCCCCGTTCATTTTTATACACGCGCCAGGCAAATTCCACCCTGCCGTCGTCTCGTACGAGTATGCACGCCGCACAGCGCGGAAAGGTCGGGGAAAATATTATGCTAGGAGCCACGCGAGAGGGGTATGAATTATTTAAGCGCGCGCGCGGTGGCGGAAACTGTAGCGTGAGCATCGCATCGCTTTGTAATTTCTGTCAGCGGGTGGAGTTTTACGGTTACGATTGCTGCCGCGTTCGCGCGCCCATAAATAGCTTGCGCGTACGATTCCTTCGGATTAAATTACAATTTTAATCGTGGAATAAAACCGCGGCGTTCCGCGATACGTCGCACAGGGTAAAAGCACAAGGGTGTCCTCACGAATATCATTTTTTTCAAGCTTCAAGCACGCGCGATTCTCCCGTGCCACAGCAGAAATAGCTGGAAAAACGCCGGGGAAGATTTCGGATAAATGATGCATAAATTCGGGGATTTGCCGACACTATCTGAGAGACGAAAGAACGATTGTGGCGGGAATGACACTCACGGTGGATAACCCACGTTATTTCCGTAAATTATGCCCCGTGGCGGTGGCAGAGTCTCGATCTAGTGATATATTCCGGCAATTAATGGCGCTCGATAGCCGGAAATTTGTCGACCATGCCGGAAAATGGATTTAGATTCAATGGCTTTCCTAGCAGGATGTTGTAGCCTAAAACGGGGCAAATCACCTTACAATTCTCTCGTCGATCGAGTTACGTTCGCTATTTCTGTCAATGGCAGGAAACTCTTGTCGTTTTTTGTTATTTATATTGTCGTATCATTACACGATCTTCTCAAAATAACGAAAAACGATCGATACTTTTCATTGGCTTTTCGTTCAACAAAACATAAATTACTGTGGACCAGTCGTATTTCTAACCACACTTTTACTCAATCATCAGAAGATTTAATTTCGATTCTAAATCATAATGTCCGAATATGGCCGGATATATTAATGTAACAATGTTAAAAAGTTATTCGCTCAATTCTAAGCAGGTAAACATAATAATTAAATCTCCACAAATATTTGTTACGTAATAATTGCAATATATAGGTAACATTCCTCAAATATTTTATGTAATACGTAGCTTCCACGGTTGATTGATAGCCACGCATTCGTTAATAATTTAACGCGATATTAAACGAGTACATAAATAGCTATTGGTAGTGGGTAAATATTCATACCAATAAATGTAAGCACATAAACGCTCTCGTTATAAATGCATAGATCTGTTTACTTTTGTGTTATGCATCATAATTCACTCGTACGTATTTTGTTTTAAATTATGCGCACAGATTAAAGCACAAAACACGCATTAAGGGGGGAGCCTGCTTTAGAACGTTGAAAATAAGGTATAATTTTGCGAATTTGTTTGGAGAAACTATACAGCGGATCATTATAAAACTTTGATGCATTTATTAGTACATGTTTAAAGATAAAAAAAATTATTTTTTGATTTGAATATATCGCCTGTAGAGGTCGTCCTGGAGGCATCTTAGTGCAGCCGGCATTGTAAATTGGTGAGCATTCTCCTGCCTCCAAATTTCATCCAAACTGAAAAATTAAATATTTTCTCGTTATTTATGAATTCCCATCGTCGATGAACCTTTAATATTCATAAAAACATTAAGCTAAACAATTATTTTTGCATGAAAAAGTTCAAAAACTTTGCCTAAAAATCGTACTTTTGTGTTCTAAGTTCCACCATTTTGGCACTTTTCAACTTTTTTCTTCTCTCTTTGGTTCATCGACGATGGGAATTCATAAAGAACGAGAACATATTTCAATTTTTCAGTTTGGACGAAATTTGGAGACAGGAGAATGCTCACCAATTTGCAATGCCGGCGACGCGGCTGCACTAAGATTTCTCCAGGACGACCTCTACAGGCGATATATTCAAATCAAAAAATAATTTTTTTATCTTTAAACATGTACTGATAAATGCATTGTAAATTGGTGAGCATTCTCCCGCCTCCAAATTTCATCCAAACTGAAAAATTGAAATATTTTCTTGTTATTTATGAATTCCCATCGTCGATGAACCTTTAATATTCATAAAAACATTAAGCTAAACAATTATTTTTGCATGAAAAAGTTCAAAAACTTTGCCTAAAAATCGTACTTTTGTGTTCTAAGTTCCACCATTTTGGCACTTTTCAACTTTTTTCTTCTCTCTTTGGTTCATCGACGATGGGAATTCATAAATAACGAGAAGATATTTCAATTTTTCAGTTTGGACGAAATTTGGAGACAGGAGAATGCTCACCAATTTGCAATGCCGGCGACGCGGCTGCACTAAGATTTCTCCAGGACGACCTCTACAAGCGATATATTCAAATCAAAAAATAATTTTTTTTATCTTTAAACATGTACTAATAAATGCAGCAAAGTTTTATAATGATCCGCTGTATAGTTTCTCCAAAAACAATTCGTAAAATATACCTTATTTTCAGCGTTCTAAAGCAGGCTCCCCCCTTAAAGAAACGACCGTTCGGCAATAACGTGAAAAATTTACTTTCACTTTTCGCGTTAGCGTTTTCCTCGAGGCCTAATTAAAGTCACGGATAAAACGCAGAGAAAATTGGGGGCGCGATAAGAATCATAGACAAAATAGAACGCACACTTCGCAGTTTATTAATGCATCATTCACTCACCGCCGTTATATTGTTCACCCCTCGTCGCGCAGCTCACCCTTTTTCCTCCGTGTTTGTGGTGGCGGCGTGTTCATCGAGCCATATTTTCGTCCCTGTCACAACATAAACCGATTCATTTAAACACCCCTCTATTTTCTCATCCACATATAAGAGTCGTTACAGTCGATTCGTGCGACACATGTAATGCGTATGATTCTACGTGCACGCGCTTACAATCGGTGCTTCTGATAGTGCCCAATCAGAGGCGTCACACAATTATACGGAACGTTCGTTGGTTACTCAAAAAGTGTCGTCATATCTCTTATTGGAAATTCAAACAGTCGTTTCTCTATGAAAAATGTGGAGACGTGAATCTTGAATTCTGCGATTACAAGAGAGAGGAAAAATGTTTTTGGAAGATTTATTCGTCAAACATTACACAATCATCTGTACGATTTCCAAGCGCAATGATTTATTAGCGTTTAATCGGCAAAAAGCATGAAACACGGGGACCCGATGTTCCCAATTGCAATTTTATTTCTCTCTCTCTCTCTTTCTCTTTCGAAATCCAACCCAGCAACGCCAGTTGCTCGCACCCTTCGCGATCAGGCTTTCCAGATGGCGTACCAAAAATGTAATTACTTTCGTATGCGTGGGCGTAATCGGTCGATTTGGATGAAAATTGAAACGACCTGGAAAAGTCTCTCAGAAGACTGACGCCGAATCACGTGGTTCGCCATTACACGCGAGACCCGGTTTACAACAGAAAATCTCGCGCGCGAGTTCTCTCGTGAGCGCGTGAAGATCGTCAGTTTAAACGATAATCGGTGAGGGCTCCCGGTAGTGTTGCCGGCAGAGTTACATGTATCGGGTTTCAGCGTGAAACGCGCGGAGCAATGCACCAAATGCACGGGCGGACGGAAACAAAAGTTCGCGATCGCGCACGATTCGACAGCGGCGATGGTCCCCTTCAAAACGCGCGGAAATGCTCGCTCGCTCACCTTTTCATCGCCCTTCTGAAACGACGCGATATCGCGCATCCACGCGTTTAAAGTCGCAACTCAGACTAATGGGGAAGAAGCGCGACTTTTCACCGTTAGATTAAAATATGCAAATAACCCGGGCGACGCGCTAAGCTTGTAGCTCGGTGGTCTACCCCTTAAGCGAGTGTTACGTCCAGAGCTCCGTGAGCTCGAGGAAGGGCGCAGTCAGACGCCTCTCGAGGTACGTAGGCAACAACCGCAGTACCTCGTGTGTTCGAGATGACCAATACGTTTCGATTTTCGGGTCAACGACCGAAGTCGATTTTACCTTGTTATTCGAGATGGTCAACTCGATGGTCCTTTTTTGGTAAGGGAAATGAATCCCTATTACACAAGGATAGGACCCGTACGATCTGTCAAGGAAAGGGTGAAGCGAGGGTTATTAACTAGAATGAAATTTCTTTGATAAATTAACAATAGTATATTCTGTCAATGGACATTAAAGATACAAAACAAATGGTTAGAATTTTGAAACTGGATTGAGGAGTTGAACATGATTATAAAAACTGAATTCGATTAAAACGCCGCTATTGATACGCATTTTAACTAAAATATTTGTACAAGTTGAAAATTAATCCGATTCATTTGGAAGGACATCGGTGCAATTATAATTCTAAATTAATTCTAACAAAAACGTTGATACAAATTTTTACTATAATTACAATATCTACGCCTACATTTCAAAATTAAAATTATACAAAAATTCACTAATGTAAGATGCGGGAATCAGGACAGGGTGGACGCGGTTGTGGGTGATAAACGGGAATAAATCGAAATAAACAATTGCTCTACTATTAGGTTGTTCATTAAGTTCTGCGGTTTTTTTGCCCTAAATTAAAACATAAATCTATTGTACTTACACATTTATTCAATCTAGAATGTATTGTCCATCTTGATCGACCACCTTCTGCCAACGTTCTGGAAGGGACATAATACCGCGTTTGTAGAAGTCGCGCGACTTCTGCGCGAAAAAGTCCTCCAAGTACGTTTGAATATCGTCCACTGAATTAAAGCGCTGCCCGTCGAGATTGTTTTGGAGTGACCGGAACAGATGGTAATCCGACGGCGCAAGGTCTGGGGAGTACGGTGGGTGCTGCATGACTTCCCAGCCAAAGCACTTCAACTTCTTCTTGGTCACCAAAGCAGTGTGTGGTTTGGCGTTGTCGTGGTGGAAGACAACGCCCTTCCTGTTCGCCAATTCCGGCCGCTTCTCCGCCACTGCCTGCTTCAATTTTTCTAACTGAGCGCAATACTTCTCGGCGTCGATGGTCTGACCGCGCGGAAGCAGCTCGAAGTACAGGACGCCTCGCCAATCCATCACACACTCAGCATCACTTTCTTCGGATGCAAATCCGCTTTGGCAACCGATTGTGACGACTCACCCGGACCGCACCATGACCGCTTGCGTCGAATGTTGTTATATACCACCCAGTTTTCATCTCCCGTGACCACCCGTTTGAGAAAGGCCTCCAGCGAGTTCCATTTCAGCAGGGATTCACAGATCATGACGCGGTCCAAAATGTTCTTTTCGGTGAGCTCGTGAGGGACCCAAACATCTGCTTTTTTCGACATCCCAAGCCGTTTTAATCGCTGCGCAACCGTTGTATGGGCGATGTCGAAGCGCTCCGCGATCTCCCGCGTCGTCAGGTGTCGGTCTGCTTTGATTGCGGCCACGATTTGGTCGTCGTCAGTGGTGGATGGACGACCGGAGCGAGCAGCATCGGAGACGTTCACATCTCTGGAACGAAAGCGCGCAAACCAACGCTGACAAGTGTCAGCGCTTATGGCCGAGTCCCCGTACACGCCACATATCTCACGTTGTGCGTCCGTCGCTTTTACTCCTTTGCGGAAGAAAAATAGCAAAATGTGCCGAAAATGCACCTTTTGATCCTCCATTTTCAATGAATAGCGCGTACACACAACACGTCAAAACACAACAAAGACTCTGGCGAAATGTCAAGCGTTGTCTAACCTGTCACGGAGTATTCGGCAATCCGCGGTTCAGGCGATGCATGCTATCTTTTTCAATGGACAAACACTATCTATCGAGAAAACCGCAGAACTTAATGAACAACCTAATAAAATCGCGAAACGATTAGAGGGTAATTAAATGGAATAGTTAAAAAAGCTTACTTCTCTTGTATTGGTTCTCGGATGGAGTTCAGAATTGATTCGTCAATGAGTCAGGCGATGGAGCCAACCAGACCAGATCGCTCGGGTGGAGTCCACACTGACTCTAATATTTAAACCCGGTGTCCCGATCACGGGAACGTAACAATAACGATGTGAATTGCAGGCTGGCCAAGATGGTAGAGAGCTCTCTGGCCAAATTTTTCCCTTTATACAGGGTGGGACAATAACTATTACCACCTTAAATATCTTCTAATTTATAATTAATAGGTTCGGTATGTTTTTTTTCCATAATTTTATAGAGGAGCTTAAAACAAGTACGGAACTCATGACACAAAATTATTGAACAAGATTAAATGTAAATGAAAACGATAAAAAATACATTTTTATATTAAATGAAATTTACGTTTAAAAGATGTACGAAATGACGCTTTATTAGTATGTTTTGTCGGAATGTTTTGATTTTGACATTCCTCATAAATGAGGATCAACTTGTTCTTCAAACGGATACATCGATGAAAATAAATAGGATTTTAAATGTTCGACGCGAAGGCTGAGTGCAATTAGGATATCGTTCAGCGTATAAATTTTGCGCTCTCACTGAATTTTTTGACATTCTCCATAAATGAGATCATTCTCCATCGTGTCGACTTGTTCTTCAAATGAATACATCTTGCACGATTGACTTATCTATCGATACTACTTTTCATGTTTATCTTATCCTGTGAACTTATTAAGATGGCCTTCAAAGGGTCTTTGTTTTCATTGAAATAAGTTTACGTCACTATTTATTTTCATCGATGTATCCGTTTGAAGAACAAGTTGATCCTCATTTATGAGGAATGTCAAAATCAAAACATTCCGACAAAACATACTAATAAAGCGTCATTTCGTACATCTTTTAAACGTAAATTTCATTTAATATAAAAATGTATTTTTTATCGTTTTCATTTACATTTAATCTTGTTCAATAATTTTGTGTCATGAGTTCCGTACTTGTTTTAAGCTCCTCTATAAAATTATGGAAAAAAAACATACCGAACCTATTAAAAAAAATGAAGGTGACCTTGATATCTTCGACGCGCCTCCACCAGGACAAAAATTATTATCGCTATATGTTAGCCCCCTTCGTACCGTATAATTTTGATTACATAAATTTTCCTCTGAACCTTATAAATTAGAAGATATTTAAGGTGGTAATAGTTATTGCCCCGCCCTGTATAGGGCTAAAGAGTGTAGGTGGGAGTCACTTTTCCCAGAAAAGAAGATCAACGGAAAAAGGCAATAAAATTGTTTCTAATGAAGCGTCCATTGCTTCTGTATTACTATGATATCTGATGGATTTACTTTATCATTTTCAAGGATTAGAGTCCGGCACTCGACTTGTGAAGACCCTTCACTTGACCATCCATATTACAATCCATGTTTACATTTCCTTAATCTATTTCACAGCTGCCCCTGTATGGCAGGGTTCCTTATCGGTGGATTACTTTTATTGCAGTCAGCGAGTGACAATTCCCAAGTCCCGTTTCGCCTTTCCAAATCAGAAGCGGTCTTTGTTTAGTGATTAACTATTGATTTCGGGTGGTTTTTTCCTCTTTTTTTCCTTATCGACGTTTCAGCCGAGCGCAGGTGGGGGGTGCGAAATAATTTTGTGAACCTTATGGTTTACGTATCGTTTCATGATATCTTTTATAATAACACCACCTATTCCCCCCTACGCTCGTCCGGTCGTTTTCCCGCTATTGGGGATTAATTCTTATGTTTCTTCCCTTTTATTTTATATTTTCCCTATGGAAGCGAGGAACCGTGGAGTCTCCTGGACGTAACACGAGCAGGCGGTGCGACGCGACGCGACGCGTCGCGTCGCGCCGCGGCGCCAACCCTCGCTCAAACCACTCACTCGAACCCGCAAGCCGTCCCGCAACCGCCGACCACCCCCGTTCCCCGTTCACCCCGTGGGGCCCCGCAGAACACCCCAACCTGGCGCAGAAACCCCGCGTGATGTACGTATCCGCGACACCACCGGGACGCTCGCGGAGATTACGAGGAGGGTGCAACGCGCAGCACGGAATTACATTTTAATTTCATCGGTAGCGTGCGTCTATACCCTGCGTGTGGTCCCTTTCCCAATTGTGCGAACCATCGCCGATTGAAACAGCCGCTATGGAGAACAGTGAAACAGAACGCGGACTACGCACGCGGTAATTTTGCATATTCGTTCGCACCGCTATCGAGCGCGAGCACTTCGGAGGGTGACTTTTGGAAGATGCAACTGTCTTACGTCTCTCCCTGATCGCCCTAAAGACGATCGTCGCAAAAGGTGTCGTTGGTCTTTGGCCTCGTCTTTGCTGAACGATCATAAATTGTTACATAAATTGATAGGGATAATAAATAAAATTTAAAATAATAGAAATTGTATGTGTGCTCAAAATTCATAGTCGCTACATTCGACGATGTTTTATCTTCAGGATGCACATAACATTTCAATATCGTTTGCGTACATATTTCTGTTCGAGATTCCTCGCCCAGGTTCATGCGTATTTCATGCGAGTTTTCCTAAACACGCGATCAAACCTAACCGAATCATACGAACCATACTCGTGATTCAACATAACGGTCCATTTAATAATCATTCGTGTGTTTCGTAAATCGCGCGTGTTTCATTAAAGGAGGAACGTCGCAGGGGTGAATCACGTCACGCAACCTGCGGACGTAAAACGTGTAATCGGGTCCACATAAACCGTCGCTAAATCGAGCTACGGACCCGGCTACCGGATATATGTGGATGTAGCTACAACAGCCGAAAACATTTTCCGTACGGGGGTGGATGGTACGTGCGGGGGCAACCCCTTGCGCAGCACCGCGCGCAGTTTTTGTCCGCGCGGCGCACAGTGGTCAAGATTACCAAAAACCTGGTCGAAATTCTGTACATACTCAAATTATTCTAAATCATATATATAACTGCAATTTAGTGATTTTCCCATAATTCTGATGCAATGTAATTAATATAATATTAATTATATATACAGGGTGTCCCATTTTGAAAGTTGCACTGAAATATGTCTTCAGGGAAGCATTTGAGAAAAAACTTCGGCGCAGTTTGGCGCAGATAAACTTTTTCTTATTTCTTTTGATATATAATTAAATTTTAAATTCTGTTTGATTTATCGCGCCGACTCACGACGGGGACTTTGAATCGCAATATTTCATTAGTGTTACATCACAACAGCACTATCTTATTTTATTTCTGTTAACTGTAATGAAAATTGAATAAATAACAGCGTTATCGGAAGCACAAAGGATACAATAAAACAAGGATGAAAAGATTTAATAACCCGGTACGTGATAACTTCGTGAATGAAATCACAATTGTGACACCGATTATGGCGAAAATCATATTAGAGACTTACGATAATGAACTTTATACATTTATAGCTCTCGTAAATGAAATTTGTTTGGACTATAACGTTAGAGAAATTTAGTACGGACTTAGAACTAACAAACAATAATGTAATGACGATAAGAAAACTTTTTTTTTAAATGGATTTTGGCCACGTTTTCAGTCGTTTTGACCACTGTGCGGCGGTACAAACTCGTATTGTTTCTATTGGGTCGTCCGGAAAGTTCGTGCCGATTTTGAAGAAAAATTCAAAGGCAACATTTTTTTATGTCGATAAATATTTATTGACTTATGTATGCACCGTTTTGTTTCACAACCTTTGTCCATCTTTCACGCAACTGGAAGATTCCATTCTCCCAGAACTTCTTAGGTTTCTCGGCGAAAAACTCCTCAAGGTGGTTTTTTATGTCGATCAAAGAGTTGAAGTTCTTGCCGCTAAGAGAATTTTGCAAAGATCTAAATAAGTGAAAGTCTGAAGGTGCAATGTCTGGTGAATACGGTGGGTGAGGTAGCACATCCCAGCCAAACTCCAACAATTTTTGTCGGGTAGTCAAAGAAACATGAGGTCTGGCATTGTCCTGATGGAACACGACGCCTTTCCTATTAGCTAATTCTGGACGTTTTTCCTGAATCGCTGTCTTTAATTCGTCCAGTTGCGAGCAGTACTTATCTGCATTTATCGTTTGGTTGTGTGGTAGGAGCTCATAATATAGGATTCCTTTCCAATCCCACCAGACACAGAGCATGACTTTTTTTGGATGAAGGCCGGCTTTCGAAGTGGTTAATGGTGGTTCATTTCGCTTACCCCAGGATCTTCTTCGTTCTACATTGTTGTAAATGATCCATTTTTCGTCACCCGTCACTAATTGCTTCAAAAATGGTACGTTTTCGTTGCGCTTGTACAGCGAGTCGCAGATGGAAATGCGATCCATTAAATTTTTTCGGCCAAATTATGCGGAACCCATACATCATAGCGACTTACGTAACCAAGCTTCACTACATGATCGTGGACAATGGTTTTCGATATTTTCAGTATCTCTGCTAATTCGCGTGTCGTGTAGCGCGGGTTATTCTCGATCAGTGTCTTGATTTGGTCATCATCAGTAGTAGAGGGTCTGCTCGAGCGTTCTTGGTCTTTAAGGTTAAAATCACCAGCTCTAAACTTAGCGAACCACTTACGTACGGTTCTTTCAGCTAAAGCGCCTTCTCCGTAAACAGAACATATCGAATTTGTTGCTTGTGAGGCATTTTTGCCTTTCCGGTAATAGAAAAGCATCAAGTGTCTAAAATGTTCTTTGTTTTCTTCCATCTTCAAAAGAGTACAAACTGACACGAATCAATTTATCTGAAACAACTTTTTTCCTAAAGATGCGTTGAAATGTCACCTTTAAGCATATGTATATAAATCGTATGTTTTCAATAACATTGATATATTCAGACATGTTCCAACGCCATCTATTAAAAATCGGCACGAACTTTCCGGACGACCCAATACTTGCTCGTGAATACGGGGGTGCGTTGCTGTGTTGTCCTCTTTAACAGTAAAATCCGACCGTGCCTCTCCCTCCGCCGTGGCGAACAGCGCGTTGTAATTTTTACAACGCGCATCTGTTCCGTAATCTAACCCCGGGGGGGATTTTCGCCTCCGCGCGACGCGATTCATTCAAGCGCCGGCCACGAAGAGCGCCACGACCTTTATTAAGTTTTCGTCGTTGTAAATTCTTTCAATAAACGTCGGCCGAGGCGGGGCGGAGCGAGGCGCGAAAATCACGACGCTCGCTTTACGCTCCCACGCGGCGAGCGATATCTCGCGCTGACGTTTTCCGCCACCGTTGGGACTGCGATATACGCGAGCAACGCGAAATTCCACCCTCTCTCTCTCTCTCTCTTTCTTCTTTTTACATCCCACGGAAAATGCGGTCGACTGCGCTCCGTCATAATGCGCGTCGTAAAAGTTTTACTGTTGCCACCCGCCGCGATTCCCAAGAGGGAATCTTGCGGAGTCGCGCGATTCGTTCGAGCGTTCGCGGATTTTTGCCGGGGCATCAAACGTCGTCTCCCGTGTGGCGAGACCACACGGTCGACGGGATGTTCGCTCGACGGTCCGCAGTCTGTAAAAAGTACCGCTCGGATCGTCGTCGTCGTCGTCGTCGTCGGTGGGATTTTTGATGGATAGAGCCGCGCGCTCGCTCGCTCCGCCGAGGATCCGCAGCCGCCTCAACCGCGACTAAAAAGGGCATGTTGGATCTTTGCGTTTGTTTATTGTTCCGGTACACTCCTTTTTACGGAGGCGCAGGAAGAAACTTCTTGCCGCGCGGAATGGTCGTTACAATCGCCACGTAAAAGTTGCGCGTCTAATCTTGACACGTCGGGGAACTTCCTCGCGGCGCTCGTCGCGGTAACGAATCTGAAATTTTCATCACGTACCGCGCGCGTTCATTTAAAGCGCGCCAAAGTTGGATCTGCAGGATCCGCCCCGGAACCGGGGTGAATGTGGTCGCGCGGGACTTCCGTGTGGCCCCGGCTAAATTACCGTCTCCCTCGGAGAAACGGAGATACAAGCGTCATCGTCGCAATCCAAACATTTCCGAAAACCTCCACGTTCCGTGTATTTCCCGACTCTCGATCGGCGGCAACCGGTGGGGCGGATAACGAGGTGGATTTCGATCCGCGTGGAACCGCACGGAGGGAAAGACAAACGTTTGCAATGCGATGACGAGACCGAGAGAAAAGTAAGCGCAATCGAATAATGTCACGTATTAATCGCCACGTGTGCTCACGTGTGTTCATGTTCGCACAACGCAACGGAAGAACCACCCCCTGCCCTCGTTCGAGTTTCAACAGTATTTCGCTGCATCAGGGGGTTCATAGCCGGCCGTATTTTCCGCATCCCTCTCCCGCGCTTCCTGCTAGCCGCGTGTCCCTTTTTCCCTCTCTCATTTCCCGGTTGGCTGCTACTGTCGGGTTTCCAGCTCTTCTCTCATTAAATCATTTGTTCTCCGACGCCGACGGCCGCGCGCTGTCGTGCGCTCGTGTTCCCGGCGGCGACGCGGCGCAAAATATCCCGACGAATATTTCGGCAGAATAAACGTCGAGGCTCGTCTTTTCTTCCTGCGCGGGCTCCCGCGGCCACGTCAAATCCATAATCAGAGCCGTGTAAGCATAATTCATTATGATTTCCGCGCCACGCACCGTCCGATTATTCCCACTGAATATTTCTAGATGAATAATGTATGCGTATTCATCCGCGTGCGAACGCCATGACGCGTTTCTGTAGGTATATTAGCAAAAAATTCCTCACCCGTGCGTCACCCTGTAATACCGCTCCGCTATCTGCGATAATCAAGCTTTTACGCTAGTGACATTCAGAAAATTCCACCCGTCTGTGTATTATTCGCCGTAAAATTCGCGCGCCTGTACGTTTTAATTAATCTATGAGGAGTGTGATTTAGTTTTGAGGGTTTTGCAACAGATGGCTGTAGTGTCAGTTTGTTCCAATAGCTGTTTCCGATAACTGTTGTTTCTTACAGTCTTGACATTATCCATCACATTTAGTAGCATTATAGCAATAACAGTCGTGTTTATATCATCGTAAAAATGCAACTTCCGAAAGCTCTTTAGCATTTTCGACATGCGTTGCTTTTGTTTTTTAATCAAAAGAAAACTGCGGCTGACGGTTATAGAATTCTTGTGGAAACTTATGGTGACGCAGAATCACCATCAATTAAGACGTGTGAATACTGGTTTGGACGCTTTAAAGTCGTGATACTGATGTGAAGGACAAAGAACGCTCGGGACAACCAAGAAAGCTTGAAAATGCAGATTTGCAAGCATTATTGCACGAAAATCCAACACAATCCACTTCAGAACTTGCCAGAGCATTAAATGTTGATCGTACAACAGTTACCAAACATTTACATGAAATGGGAAAAATTCAGAAAGAAGGGAAATGGGTTCGACATCAATTATCGGAAAGTGCCATTGCGAACCGGTTGAACATTTGCATTTCGTTGATCGCCAGGCAAAAAAAGAAGAGTCTTTTGTCTCGGATTGCTACTGGGGATGAAAAGTGGATCTATTTTGATAATCCGAAACGCAGAAAATCATGGGTGGATCCAGGCGAACCATCAACATCCACTCCGAGACGCAATATTCACGGTTCAAAAGTAATGCTCTGTATTTGGTGGGATAGTGTACTATGAGCTGTTAAATCCGCATGAGACTGTCACGGCTGATCGTTATCGACACCAATTGTACAAGTTGAAGCAAGCATTGGACCAAAAACGACCACCAATTGCGAGTAAACGACGGAAAGTGATTCTTCTTCGTGACAACGCTCGACCTCACGTTGCGTTATCAGTGAAACAAACGCTATTAGAGCTTGAATGGCAAGTCTTCTCCGGACATTGCTCCATGCGATTATTATTTGTTCCGGTCGATGCTACACGCTTTAGAGGATACACACTTTGATAATTTCGAAGAAGTGCGAAAATTCGTCGACGAATGAATCGACTCAAAAGAAGAGTCATTTTATCGTGGTGGAATCCATCTCTTGCCAGAGCATTAAATGTTGATCGTACAACAGTTACCAAACATTTACATGAAATGGGAAAAATTCAGAAAGTAGGGAAATGGGTTCGACATCAATTATCGGAAAGTGCCATTTGAACATTTGCATTTCGTTGATCGCCAGGCAAAAAAAGAAGAGTCTTTCATCTCGGATTGTTACTGGGGATGAAAAGTGGATCTATTTTGATAATCCCAAATGCCGAAAATCATGGGTGGATCCAGGCGAACCATCAACATCCACTCCGAGACGCAATATTCACGGTTCAAAAGTAATGCTCTGTATTTGGTGGGATAGTGTACTATGAGCTGTTAAATCCGCATAAGACTGTCACGGCTGATCGTTATCGACACCAATTGTACAAGTTGAAGCAAGCATTGGACCAAAAACGACCACCAATTGCGAGTAAACGACGGAAAGTGATTCTTCTTCGTGACAACGCTCGACCTCACGTTGCGTTATCAGTGAAACAAACGCTATTAGAGCTTGAATGGCAAGTCTTCTCCGGACATTGCTCCATGCGATTATTATTTGTTCCGGTCGATGCTACACGCTTTAGAGGATACACACTTTCATAATTTGGAAGAAGTGCGAAAATTCGTCGACGAATGGATCGACTCAAAAGAAGAGTCATTTTATCGTGGTGGAATCCATCTCTTGCCAGAGCATTAAATGTTGATCGTACAACAGTTACCAAACATTTACATGAAATGGAAAAACTTCAGAAAGAAGGGAAATGGGTTCGACATCAATTATCGGAAAGTGCCATTGCGAACCGGTTGAACATTTGCATTTCGTTGATCGCCAGGCAAAAAAAGAAGAGTCGTTTGTCTCGGATTGTTACTGGGGATGAAAAGTGGATCTATTTTGATAATCCGAAACGCCGAAAATCATGGGTGGATCCAGGCGAACCATTAACATCCACTCCGAGACGCAATATTCACGGTTCAAAAGTAATGCTCTGTATTTGGTGGGATAGTGTATTATGAGCTGTTAAATCCGCATAAGACTGTCACGGCTGATCGTTATCGACACCAATTGTACAAGTTGAAGCAAGCATTGGACCAAAAACGACCACCAATTGCGAGTAAACGACGGAAAGTGATTCTTCTTCGTGACAACGCTCGACCTCACGTTGCGTTATCAGTGAAACAAACGCTATTAGAGCTTGAATGGCAAGTCTTCTCCGGACATTGCTCCATGCGATTATTATTTGTTCCGGTCGATGCTACACGCTTTAGAGGATACACACTTTGATAATTTGGAAGAAGTGCGAAAATTCGTCGACGAATGGATCGACTCAAAAGAAGAGTCATTTTATCGTGGTGGAATCCATCTCTTGCCAGAAAGATGGGAAAAAGTTATAGAAAACGAAGGAAAATATTTTGATGAAGGTATTCATTCATTATCATATTTAAATACATGCGTTTTTGAGCAAAAAAACCCTCAAAACTAAATCACACCCCTAATAAAACCAGAGATATCCCATGGGGTGAAAAATTAAAAAATCAACGAGCGGAAGGCGATATGAATTGTTCCATCTATACTTCAAGTTGTAAAACGTTTCACGCCACGGATAATTACGTCACTCGAAATTCAGCACAACTAATGTTTCAGTATCAATTCAGGTTCAGGAAAAATCACTCGAGTGACGTACGAGTTATTCGCGTGCGATTTGAAACTGGCTCCTGGATCGTCGAAGTCGGTCTCTTTCCGCCTGCGGAATATTCAGCTCATCGTTAGCTTGCGCCGGCAAAAACAGCGTTCATAACCATGTGACCAAGTACATGCAATTGCGCGAAAGTACATAGGGATGCATTTGTGCGTTCGCTAGTTTTCGCGTGCGGCTTTTCACCTTTTTCTCTTTTTTTTCAAGCGGAAACCACGCTCCCGCCGGGCTGCGGGCGGCCGCAATCGACGATGCCGTACGCATCGCCCGCTCGGATTATGATGACCCATCTACCACGGTCAGCTCGTTCAGTTTCGATTTATGGATAACCGATAACCGGATTCGTATCCGCTTCCCCTGCCGCCGATTCTTCTCATCCAATCCTTTCGGCCACCATGTCAGTACTCGGCCGTGTGTGCTTTTTACGAGGCTACCTGTGCGATCAGCACCGACTACGTCAACAAATTTTTCCCCGACACTGTTCTCTCACGCCGGTTCCTCGAGAAAGTCGTCGGTTACGAGCAAACCTTACGACATTCTCTCAATAATATTTTTGCGATCTTTCACGAAGAACAATCATGCGATTAAATTACATTTTATTCTGCAGTTATTAAGCAGATTAAGCCAGCTGAACTGCATCTTGTGGATCAAAGTTTGGCGGCGATACATTATTCGACGAAATCTTTCTCCAAGCAAGAAAGATCTTGCTGGTACATTTATTTCGTTCTTGCAGTAATAATTGAATCCGAAAAAGAATCAACAAAAAATTTGGAAAAACAGAAACTCATCAGTTTTCCATGACACGGAGTTGTCAAGCTTAAACATCGATATTTCTGAAGCAACGAGGGCGAAATCATGGGAGCTCATGTTGCCGCTCCTACGCTCGTTCGTTTAAGAAGATAGACCGCCCTTTGTGTATCATCGCGCTCTAGTATAAAGGGCGCATCGAAATGCCGATGTCCAGCGTCCCCATGAATGCGCTCGATGAACACAGCGAGCGGAAACGAGCGGGATACAGGCGGACGAGCGAGAGAGGAGGTATCAGCGCTGTTGCTCCAACACTTTAAAGCACGGATTATCCTTCCAGCTGAAATTCCCTTCCTGCCTCAGCATCAGCAAATGGCACGGTCGTCGCCGCATTCATTTCTTCCGTGCCGGTCACCACGGAAACTCGAGACTCGACTTTTTTCCTCGGCCATAAACCGACACGCGAGCTGCTACCGCGAGATTATAGCGGACGGACATTTTGCGCTAATGTTATTAAAAAAGCGTTCGCAGCGGAAATTCCGGCGCTCGGCAGAGTGTACGGCGCTATTTACCGCTGTCGGGATTCTCGTCTGAAATCAGATTCGACGATATCCGATTATCGGCAGGCAGAATCGGTATCGGACTGACCAAGCCGATAATTAATCGAATCGATCAAGCCAGCTACAGAAAAAAGACCACGGAACATCAAGAACGAGAGGAATGGAAAATTAAAATTGAATAAACAAATATAAAAGAAAATAAAATAAAAATAATAGAAAGGAATTTAAAAAATGTATGTGGTCAGTCAAAAAATTCGATTCGATTTTTGCGTCAAAGTTCACTTTATTGCACTCAGTAGAAACAAATTATTCATCAATCAGTAATCATCATCATTGTGTATGATATAGACATTATCAACATTGTTGCCTATTTTACATGTAAATTGATTTGAAAAATTGATAATCGAAGCGAACTTTCTAGCTTATAAATATTGGGTCGTCCGGAAAGTTCGTGCCGATTTTTAATAGATGGCGTTGGAACATGTCTGAATATATCAATGTTATTGAAAACATACGATTTATATACATATGCTTAAAGGTGACATTTCAACGCATCTTTAGGAAAAAAGTTGTTTCAGATAAATTGATTCGTGTCAGTTTTGTACTCTTTTGAAGATGGAAGAAAACAAAGAACATTTTAGACACTTGATGCTTTTCTATTACCGGAAAGGCAAAAATGCCTCACAAGCAACAAATTCGATATGTTCTGTTTACGGAGAAGGCGCTTTAGCTGAAAGAACCGTACGTAAGTGGTTCGCTAAGTTTAGAGCTGGTGATTTTAACCTTAAAGACCAAGAACGCTCGAGCAGACCCTCTACTACTGATGATGACCAAATCAAGACACTGATCGAGAATAACCCGCGCTACACGACACGTGAATTAGCAGAGATACTGAAAATATCGAAAACCACTGTCCACGATCATGTAGTGAAGCTTGGTTACGTAAGTCGCTATGATGTATGGGTTCCGCATAATTTGACCGAAAAAATTTAATGGATCGCATTTCCATCTGCGACTCGCTGTACAAGCGCAACGAAAACGTACCATTTTTGAAGCAATTAGTGACGGGTGACGAAAAATGGATCATTTACAACAATGTAGAACGAAAAAGATCCTGGGGTAAGCGAAATGAACCACCATTAACCACTTCGAAAGCCGGCCTTCGTCCAAAAAAAGTCATGCTCTGTGTCTGGTGGGATTGGAAAGGAATCCTATATTATGAGCTCCTACCACACAACCAAACGATAAATGCAGATAAGTACTGCTCGCAACTGGACGAATTAAAGACAGCGATTCAGGAAAAACGTCCAGAATTAGCTAATAGGAAGGGCGTCGTGTTCCATCAGGACAATGCCAGACCTCATGTTTCTTTGACTACCCGACAAAAATTGTTGGAGTTTGGCTGGGATGTGCCACCTCACCCACCGTATTCACCAGACATTGCACCTTCAGACTTTCACTTATTTAGGTCTTTGCAAAATTCTCTTAGCGGCAAGAACTTCAACTCTTTGATCGACATAAAAAACCACCTTGAGGAGTTTTTCGTCGAGAAACCTAAGAAGTTCTGGGAGAATGGAATCTTCCAGTTGCGTAAAAGATGGACAAAGGTTGTGAAACAAAACGGTGCATACATAAGTCAATAAATATTTATCGACATAAAAAAATGTTGCCTTTGAATTTTCCTTCAAAATCGGCACGAACTTTCCGGACGACCCAATAATATAATGTGCAAACGGTGACATGTTTCCGCGAATAATTCTAATCGCATACATGTCAAGCGCTAATTACGCGAATTTATATGGGAAGGAGTTGACCTACATATCATCTATTATAACGAACACTAATTAATTTCGCGTTTAATCAGGACAGTTAATTACTCGACGATTGCGAGATGAACGAGCCTAACTGTAAACGCGTGTCAAACGATTAAGCTCGCACGCAGCCCACGCTCGTCCCCATCGGGGGACGGAGCTTTTTTAATCAACACCGGCCAGCGGTCATTACGACGTCGTTTTAAAGCCCCATAACGCGTGCGGCGTCGCGCGTGGGCTCGCGGAGCGGGTAAATACGGAAACAACGAAAGCGAAAATATCGCGGTCCGGGTGCAGCCCTCGAAAAGAGTCCCTTCGTTACGGACGACCGTATTTCACGTCGTTAACGAGCGCCGGCGCGTTTAGTCGGCGATAAACTCGCGACAGCCGCGACAGATACGAGGATGAATGCCGCGCGCTGCACGGATTGATGGCGGGACATCAAGCGTCTCTCACCGATTACCATACCCCTGTGACGACATCCGCTTGTCGAAAATAAAAAAAAGTAACAGGAGAAAAAAAAATAAAGGGGAAAGCAAAGAATTGCGGTCGTCTACGGACGATTTTAACAAGCGAGCGACTCGAAGGAAGAAGTCGGACGTAGGATGCATCGTGGACTTATGAACGTGCACGCAAGTTTCACGCTTTAATAAGTTCAAGCCTGGAAGGGAGGACGGGACGCATACGTAGAAATTAATTTTTTTCACTGCTTCACCTAGCAGCTTTCCGAGCGTGGAGTGATAAAACGCGACGCGAAATGTCGATATAAATGGAACAGGGTAGGCGGAACGCGTCCGTTCACGTAGAAACGCTCCGGGTAAAACGAGAAACAGCTGCGCCAGCATTGCGCCCGACTCGCAGGAACAATGAGTATGATTAATTCCCAGCGAAATGAAGAAAGAAAGGACCCATGCGTGAATCGTGGATGCGTTACGCAAGTACATGTAATCCATTCTACACGGACGCGCTTAATGCAGCCTGTCTTGCAGCAACGTGTGTTGTGTAACACAATTGATGCGAGCGACCGCGCGACGACGCTTATTGTATTGCAGATAATTTGAATAATGAACATTTTCCCAGCTGGTAACTCGCATCCATCCTGCCCGTCTGGTTCCTCAGCAGCTTAGCGCAGTTGCGTTAAGGGCACCCGGAGTGAGAAATCGCGCGAAACTCCCCCGAGGTCATCGTATAATATAATACAGGGTGGCCCATTTTAATTTATACAGTCGATTTTTTAAAAAACTAAAAGAGATACGAAAAAATGTTTCAGACAGACATGTCACGATTTCGAGGGGGACATAAGATGATACCATTGGTTTGACCTTGAATAGTCGTTTGAAGGTCACGCGAAGATCACCTTCAATTTTTTAAATTGAAACCCCAACTTTTTATTGCAGATTCTTATTCTCCATCGAAAAGTAAGTAACTTTTGTCTGAAACATTTTTCCGAAAAATGTCATCTTATGTCCTTAAAATGATCTTCAAGATGAGATTTGAGGACATTTTAAGGACATAAGATGACATTTTTCGGAAAAATGTTTCAGACAAAAGTTACTTACTTTTCGATGGAGAATAAGAATCTGCAATAAAAAGTTGGGGTTTCAATTTAAGAAATTGAAGGTGATCTTCGCGTGACCTTCAAACGACTATTCAAGGTCAAACCAATGGTATCATCTTATGTCCCCCTCGAAATCGTGACATGTCTGTCTGAAACAGTTTTTCGTATCTCTTTTAGTTTTTTAAAAAATCGACTGTATAAATTAAAATGGGCCACCCTGTATAAAGAATACCAGGCTGCGTCCAAATACTTCAACTATCGATATCTTCCCTAATTAGACTCTATCGCGCGCCGGAGCCGAGTACTTCAAGTTTTCCTTACTAAATAAGAAGTCACGCTCGATTTACGCAAGTATCCCCCCGAGAGGAGGGTGGCCAGGAGCTCACTTCTGCTACGTTCCACGAGCGTAACGCGTTCGTTTCCGCTGCCTGTCCCGCGTTTGCATAAAAATGCAAAGTGCTCGTCGAAGGAGATCGCTTCTTATTTTTCGGTCGCCCGTTCCTTTGGTTTTTCTGGCTTTCGCGCGATTCGAAATCCTTATTATTGGTCGCGGTGTGCGCGGCACTCTCTCGCGCGTTTGTGTTTGTACTCGCCAAATAATAGTCCTGGAAGCGTCATAATGTCTGATGTAAACCATCGAGCGCGACGCAAAGTGTAGGTGGCCGTGCCCTGACCTCTAACATTTGCATTCGCGGAACAAATTACGTTACCAGATAAAGTTCCCACGGAAATGTAACTCGGAGGGAAGTTTCAGCAATTTAGATAGCATTGAGAAGTTAGGAAGGATTGGCGAAGACGTGGTAGGAATCGGTAGATCAGAAGTGCTTCCCAATTAGTGGTCGCGGACCGCTTTAGCGTCGGGGCTTCGCAAAATCGATTTATTTCGCGATCGACCGAGACGTCGTTTTATCCCGAGTCGAAATTTTGCGCCTACTTTAATACTTTTAGCAGTCGTACGAACCTACTTTTAGGAAAATAGAACCTAGAACTCTTACATTGAAACTCAAACTCCTACAAACAGATGTTAAGATGCTATTTTGACCCTGCAACATTCGGCTATAATCTTGATCGTAACCTGCTTTGACGCTCTAGCGGCAAAAGAGGAAATTTCGGACATATTTTAGTGGGTAATTATTTAGATTAACGGAGCAACCTCGAATGACCTTGACCTTGACGTATGTTGTCACGGTCACCCTCCTGAGTGACCTTCAAAAGGTTTTAGCCGTCGCTCATTGTTTATTAAAAAGTTATTAACAACAGAAGTTTCGAAAATATAGTAGTTATTTTGAATATTGAAAGACATAAACGACGAATATGAACGAAGGAAGGAAAGTGATTTAACCTAACCTAATCTAATCTAACCTGGTTAGGTTAGGTTAGGTTATATTTTCCGAAACTGGAGCCCCCTCCCCCCGCCCTCCCGCGAAGTGGGCTGAAAACGAGCGTATGTGTCCGGGGCTCCAGTTTCGGAAAATATAACCTAACCCAAACCTATTTCTGATTTAAAGGTAAAATTCCATCAAATATACTCTTTCGTAAACGTATATGATATCGTAAAATTATGCTCTATTCATTGAACCTTTTTTGTTAATAACTTTTTAACAAACAACGAGCGACGGGTGAAACCTAGTGCGGGTTATTCGGGAAGGTGACTTTTGTAATATATGTCAAACTCAAGTCCTTGCTTCGCGTGGACAGGTGAAAATTCGTGCAAAATCATTAAACTTCTTTTGTTAATAACTTTTTAATAAACAATGAGCGACGGCTAAAATCTTTTGAAGGTCACTCAGGAGGGTGACCTCTATAATATATGTCAAGGTCAAGGTCATCCGAGGTTGCTCCGTTAAACTAAATAATTACCCTAAAATTTCGACTCGGGATTCGCCTCGCTCGTTAACCAGTCATTGTTGACGCGGCGTTCGCCGTTGTCGCGATCGCGAAATTCGCGTAAACTCCTGTATTTTTATGTATTTTTCGCGTTCCATCGTCGACGATATTTTTCCCGGTCTTGAACCGCCGTAAATAACGCAGTGAATGACAAACGCAATCACATCGCGTTTGAGCGCGGTGTACGGAGGCAACTCCAAGCGTACGCTAAGAAGATTTGCGAACTTCTCGTCGAGACCTGCCGATGTCTGAGACGCTTTAAAGCAGTTTGCGTAAAAGTAATAAATTCGCGGCGGACGTTGATATCGACTTTCTAACGTTCGCTCGCAATTAGTCGGACGTTTTGCGACAGACATTTGCTTGAAGCAAACTGATGCTCGCTCTCACCAAAGCCCGTCGGATTTTAATTCACGAAGATCAACTCGATCATTCAGCGTTCTATTGTAGATTCTCCAGAACGACAAATAATTTCAAACATTGTTCGCGGATACTCACAGGTTCAATTATAAATTTGGAACAGATCGCTGCTAATTCTGCTTTCGTGAACGAGTTTACATAAAAATATCCGTTTAACGTTTCGCGATGAGTGCAGCGATCGCCCGGAGTAGTTTCCTGCCGAAACGAAGCATTCGAGAGAGATTTTGCTCCAGAAGGGACGAGCATTATCTCGCATAGCCCCCGCTTACCCCCGAATGGAGGGTAACCTTCGAGACTTTCCTACATTAACTCGTTTCAGCGGCGCAAACAATTCCGGGCGGTCGTTAAAGGTCCGTTACTACTGGCCGCTTAAGAAGCGAGTATTCTCGCTCGCTGGCCGCTTAAGTGCTCGAGTGCTGCTGATAGTTTTAATTAAAAATCGTGAACTTGCACGATATCGCGACAAACGAGTACAAATTTAGGAAAAGGCTGGGTATTAAACAGTCGCTCAAAAGCCGGGGTATACAGGGTGGCCCATTTTAATTTATACAGTCGATTTTTTAAAAAACTAAAAGAGATACGAAAAAATGTTTCAGACAGACATGTCACGATTTCGAGGGGGACATAAGATGATATGGTACCAATGGTGGTTTGACCTTGAATAGTCGTTTGAAGGTCACGCGAAGATCACCTTCAATTTCTTAAATTGAAACCCCAACTTTTTATTGCAGATTCTTATTCTCCATCGAAAAGTAAGTAACTTTTGTCTGAAACATTTTTCCGAAAAATGTCATCTTATGTCCTTAAAATGATCTTCAAGATGAGTTTTGAGGACATTTTAAGGACATAAGATGACATTTTTCGGAAAAACGTTTCAGACAAAAGTTACTTACTTTTCGATGGAGAATAAGAATCTGCAATAAAAAGTTGGGGTTCCAATTTAAGAAATTGAAGGTGATCTTCGCGTGACCTTCAAACGACTATTCAAGGTCAAACCAATGGTATCATCTTATGTCCCCCTCGAAATCGTGACATGTCTGTCTGAAACATTTTTTCGTATCTCTTTTAGTTTTTTAAAAAATCGACTGTATAAATTAAAATGGGCCACCCTGTATATCCGCGCGACTTAAATATTAAATTCTGGACCACTTACGACAAATTATGACCACGAAGAGTCGAAGCGGCGATCGAGAGTAATCGACTTTATTATACGCAACGTCTCCCGGCGCGTTTCAAGTTCGCAAACTCGTGATAAAAGTCAGCCTTCAAGGAATAAAGTCTTTGACTCACCGCAGACTGTTTCTCTCTCTTTCTATTTCCGAATGATCGCGCAGAAATGAGCATCGAAAAATCGTCTAATCGCTTTTCATTATTTTTTTTATTCAATCTCCGTCTTGCTCTTGATCTCGCGAATGGCATCGCGAACGTGACAATCGCATCGACACGATTTCGAGCGGGTTAGTTTAGGTTCAAGGTCTAAGTTACGATCTCGCGGATTTATGTAACTTGGGTGGGTTTCAATCGCAAACGCGTTACACGCGCTTTAACGGGGAGCTTAGACGACGTTAAATGGGACGCTTAACGCACGGCGTCAGGGACGTAATGGCGTGTGTGGTAATAGTAGAAACGGATTTGGCCACGACCACGATGATATATTCGTTTCATTAGCCGAGCTTAGTGTCCCCAAGTACTCCGCCGCCTGCAATCCTTCCGTCGAAGAAGATCTGCCGGTATTTACGATGCCCAGTCCCCCTCGCGAGCAGTGAATTCCCGGAGAGATGTATCGATCGGTACCGCTGCAACGATTGCTTCGTGAAGAAAAAAAAGCAGAGGAAGAAGGACTCGAGAATTATCGCAGCAATTTGCATCTCATAGCTAAGTGGAAAGCTTCCGATTCCGAAATTAAGAGCACCCTCTCATCCCTCCCGGGGGCGCGGAAAACGCGTTCGCGGAGGAGAGAGTTAGTATCGGCAGATGAAGCAGATGAGGCAGATGAGGCAGATGAGAACAGATTGAAGGATTAGGGCACACGCATCCATCCATCCATCCCGGTGCCCTTGTCACGATCGGAGCGGCGCGATCAATCGTGCTTAATCGCGGAAATTACGTTACCGGATTACACGCGAACGCGGGAACGCGTGATTTTGCGAGCGAGATTCTCGCACGGCCTTAAGGGGGGAGCCTGCTTTAGAACGTTGAAAATAAGGTATAATTTTGCGAATTTTTTTGGAGAAATTATACAGCGGATCGTTATAAAACTTTGATGCATTTATTAGTACATGTTTAAAGATAAAAAAATTATTTTTTTATTTGAATATATCGCCTGTAGAGGTCGTCCTGGAGGCATCTTAGTGCAGCCGGCATTGTAAATTGGTGAGCATTCTCCTGCCTCCAAATTTCATCCAAACTGAAAAATTAAATATTTTCTTGTTATTTATGAATTCCCATCGTCGATGAACCTTTAATATTCATAAAAACATTAAGTTAAACAATTATTTTTGCATTAAAAAGTTCAAAAACTTTGCCTAAAAATCGTACTTTTGTGTTCTAAGCTCCACCATTTTGGCACTTTTCAACTTTTTTCTTCTCTCTTTGGTTCATCGACGATGGGAATTCATAAATAACGAGAACATATTTCAATTTTTCAGTTTAGACGAAATTTGGAGGCAGGAGAATGCTCACCAATTTGCAATGCCGGCGACGAGGCTGCACTAAGATTTCTCCAGGACGACCTCTACAAGCGATATATTCAAACCAAAAAATAATTTTTTTATCTTTAAACATGTACTAATAAATGCATTGTAAATTGGTGAGCATTCTCCCGCCTCCAAATTTCATCCAAACTGAAAAATTGAAATATTTTCTCGTTATTTATGAATTCCCATCGTCGATGAACCTTTAATATTCATAAAAACATTAAGTTAAACAATTATTTTTGCATGAAAAGGTTCAAAAACTTTGCCTAAAAATCGTACTTTTGTGTTCTAAGCTCCACCATTTTGGCACTTTTCAACTTTTTTCTTCTCTCTTTGGTTCATCGACGATGGGAATTCATAAATAACGAGAAGATATTTCAATTTTTCAGTTTAGACGAAATTTGGAGGCAGGAAAATGCTCACCAATTTGCAATGCCAGCGACGCGGCTGCACTAAGATTTCTCCAGGACGACCTCTACAGGCGATATATTCAAATAAAAAAATAATTTTTTTATCTTTAAACATGTACTAATAAATGCATCAAAGTTTTATAATGATCCCGCTGTATGTTTCTTAAAAAATTCGTAAAATATACCTATTTTCCAGCGTTTAAAGCAGGTCCCCTTAATTGAGGTATTTTGTATCGGTATTTGCGGTAGAAGAGGTTGTGGACGTTAGAAAACGATACGCGCATATCCGGAATTCAGTGACAGGTAAGGCCCGGAAAATCTCTCTCAAGTCTTTTCTCTCTTTTTTTTATGTGTTTAAATATACGTGTAAACGTTTTCCGTTTATACGTATAATACCTTAAAACAACGTATATTTCGGGAAAACGTTTTCTCAATGAACGGATATGCTAATTATACGTGTAAACGTGTTTCCGTTTAAACGTATAATAGCGAGCCCTAGTTAATATACAGTACTTGCAAAAGTTTGTAAAGTCACAAATAGATGGAGAACAGGGGATTGGAAGCATTACTCTACGAGAACTCGTCCCGAACATTAAAAGAGCTTGGCAGTAGGGCAGCTTGGAGTTAATGAATCAACAGTATCCCGCACTTGAAAGCAGTAGGAAAAATCAAGAAGGAAGGAAGATGGCTTTAATATCTCATACGAACTTTCGCAAGCACCTATTACCGTCACTGTTAATATGTTACCATCACTAAATTAACAGACGTAATTAATAGAACACGAGAGAAAGGTACGTTTCTCCAGCCGGTGATCCTCGAGGGTCCTCGCATTGCGGTATATGCAAATCAGAGACACGTGCACGTCCGTCCGCATGCAAGGCGTTAAGGGATGCTGGAGCTGCTAGTGAACTTCTTCGCGATGGTGCTGCCATCGCACAATAAAATGTTTTTTACAAAAATTTGCCAATTTGTACGCACAAAATCGCTGTTGAGCGGTGTTTGGACACAATTAAGGAATATGAGGATGCTTTTCGAAGTGACTTTGGAAGCGTCATAAAGAGAATTCTGTGTTCTCCTGTATTCTAACCTCTAACCCTAAAGGAAAACACAGAATTCTCTTTCATGACGCTTCTAAAGTCACTTCGAAAAGCAGTCTCATATTCCTTAATTGTGTCCAAACACCGTCAACAACAATTTTGTGCGTACAAATTTCCAAATTTTTGTAAAAAACATTTTATTGTGCGATGGCAGCACCATCGCGTAGAAGTTCACTAGCAGCTCCAGCATCCCCTTAAGGAGCCGGCGCGCTCGCGCAACCACGACGATGATACCGCTGAAGATACCGAGGCCGGATATCTTCTCTTCACGAGATGCCGAGCACGCGCACCGGCAATCAATTGCAACGTCGTAATTATCGTTCGCCGGGAGTGTAATAACTGATTAGAACCGCCGGTTGCCTCTGCCTGCCGCGCGTCGGGGATGCCGACTGGTGAAGATAGCGGGCACAATCCGACCGATCGCGTCGCCGGGCTTTAACAGGGTAAGTAACGGACAATTGAGCCCGCTTTTACCTCGCACGTGATCCACCGCGGGTGCACGTGTACCCTGCACGTGGTCGTGGATGCGAAAGCCGTTGGAGAGGCCGCGTGCACCCGGTGCATGCCTGGGGCCCGTGAAGATGACGCGAGTGTGCAAGACTTGGCGGTCTTCGATGGGAAATTAGCTACTTTGCGACGAGGAACGTGACTTCGTCGATCGATCGATCGGCACACTTTGAGACCCTCTTACGCGCATCCGTGAACGCTATGGCGGCATAAAAATTGAGAAGCTATGGTATCCCTTTGATACGGTGACGTGAACTCGATGATGTTTCTCCCTTAGGGGAGACCGAGAGATGCCGAGTGCCGAGAAGGATATCTCTAGCTTATAAAAATGCGAACCGACACTTCAATTGAAGTTGAAAAATTGAAGATACGGACTTGAGTAATTGCCTGGTCATCAAAGTCATTGTACGCTATCGTTGAAGTTTTAAGTTAACGAAACTCTCTTGCATTAATCTGTTTGATTAGCGTTGTCGAGGCAATTCTCCTTGTATGTTTCGCACACGTGCGAGATAATATACGAGCTTTTAGATACGCGTCGCTTCGACGAAAGTCGTCGAGATCTTCCCCCCGTTCTCGTCGTCCGTGGCTCGAGAGTCATATCATCGCCTTCATATTATTGTCACCGAGCTAGCTTATCGAGGAACGAACAATCATTCCAATTTTCGACAGGAAGAGTCACCCCTGTTCGGCGAACGCGCCGATTGTCAAACGCCGGCTCAAATCACCTGTGAATTAGGTAAATGTGTAATAGCGTCGTTGCGTCACCCACGCGATTGAACGTGGCAACCTGTGATGTAACGTCCGATGGAGGAATTGTTACAAACAAAAAACACGTCGAAGAGGGTAGGACGCCGCTGCACGTGGAGCCGTGTGCGGATCGTTCACGAGATAAGATTACCTAATGAAGAGCCGTGGTATGAGAGAAAATCGGTGACTCTTTCTCTCTCTTTTTCAGACAAAGAGCGAGGGGGTAGGAGGAAGTGACAGAGAGGGAGAAAACCGAGACACAAAACAAATAGATTGGTTAACCCAGAGAGACGGGAGCCGACTCTTGTCGACCTATTATTTATCTAGTTCCACGATCACTCTTAAGTCACATGCTCCATGTACTTCTGCTTCTGCTGGTGTTTCATCAGTGTGTATGCTGGCTTTCACCTTAATATTTCTCATTTTCGTCCATTTCGCATAATAAATACGCGGCTCCTTTCTGTATCTCCGTTTCCTGTCTTCCTTGCCAGGTATGCAGATTTCACGTCATAATACTTGCATGTCTTGTTAATATAAAGTATCAGATAATATAAACATACATATCTTCTTGTGAACATACGGTAATTAGAGATTATCGATTGCTCGCTGATTTATTCGAACGTTGAAAGTAAATGAGGAAATTGCCCGAGAGTAAATTAAAAATTTATTTAAATGGAATATATGATTGAGTAAATAATAATACGAGTTGTATTGGACGAACATGGAGGAATCATACAATCATATATCGAATTTATCTATAAAAATTAATGTCGAGAAAAAAGGACGGAGAGGAGAAATAAGTTTCGCGCCTGCAAACTTAACGCACGCTGTGTAGCGCACAAATGTATATACGGTGACCACTCCATAGGGGCGCTTGCCGCTAAAATCTGTTAAAAATAAAAGCGTAGCGCTATACACTATGTATGTATTGTGTCATCTACTATATAAGATACAATTCGATATAATGATATCAATTCCGAGCGAGATCTTTGCGTAAACAACATCACAACAGCCCCCGCATAGAATATCTAAATTCATTTCGTGCCTAATTTAATTGGATAAACGACCGAGAGTTACTGTCTATTCAGATACCTTATTCGGATAACGTATTAAGTAATTTGGACATTTTACTGAGTGTGGTCCATATTTATAGCTCACGTTAGGCACTCAATTTGTAATAATCATCCCAACTGCGTTTGTTTTGTACGAGCGTCGCGCAACATTGTATTAGATAATCATGTCAGATTTATTATTAGAGACACGCAATCGTGTCAATATATTATACTATAACACAATACGCAACGTGTATTCGCAGTTAAATTTTAAAATATAACAAAACATATAAATGCAGATTGCATTTTATTTATTAGCAAAAGCAAATTGGACAGGACAAAAAACACAATTTGCAATCAATTCCTCAGAGGCAGGCATTTGGACGTTTATTCGCGAATCGATCATCATCTTATTGGGTTGGCCAAAAAGTAATTGCGTTTTTTTTAATATAAATAAAAGGCGAATTTTTCATGGGAAACAAAAACTTTATTAAACAATATATTGTCCATTTTGTTTGATTATCTTTTGCCATTTTTCAGGCAACTTCATGATTCCGCGCTCAAAAAAGTTCTTATCTTTTTCAGCAAAAAACAATTCCAACAACGATTTGATATCCTCATCGGCAGTAAAGGTTTTACCATTCAAGGCGTTTTGCAAAGAACGAAACGAATGGTAATCTGATGGTGCCAGGTCTGGCGAATATGGTGGATGTGGTAACACGTCCCATCCAAGCTGCAACAATTTTTCACGACTGACCAAACTTGTACGTGGTCTAGCGTTATCATGGTGAAACACAACACCTTTGCGATTCACCAATTCTCGACGTTTCTGTTTGATGGCATCATTTAATTTATCCAGTTGACAGTATACGTCTGAATTAATGGTTTGATTCCTTGCAAGCAGCTCAAAATACACAGTCCCACCAGACTGACAGCATAATCTTTCTTTGGTGAATATCTGCTTTTCAAGTGCTTTCAGCAGGTTCATCACGCTTGCTCCACGATCGTTTTCGTTTGACGTTGTTGTAGACGATCGATTTTTCGTCGCCTGTTATCATACGTTTCAAAAATGGATCATTTTCCTCACGTTTCAAAAGAGAATCGCAGATGTCAATACGCTCAGTGAGATGAATTTCTTTGAGCTCATGTGGTACCCAAATATCGAGCTTACTAATGTATGCAAGTCGTTTTGAATGGTTTTCAACACTCGATTTCGATATGTTAAGATTCTCAGCAATCTCTCGTGTCGTTAAACGCCGATTGGAATCGATCAGTGCCTTTATTTTGCCATCATCAATTTCGATTGGCCTTCCTGAGCGTGGTGCATCTTTCACATTAAAATCTGCAGATCGAAATTTAGTAAACCAATTTTGACACTGCCGCAGTTTTAAAGCATCTTCGCCATATATTGGGTTGGCCAAAAAGTAATTGCGTTTTTTTTAATATAAATAAAAGGCGAATTTTTCATGGAAAACAAAAACTTTATTAAACAATATATTGTCCATTTTGTTTGATTATCTTTTGCCATTTTTCAGGCAACTTCATGATTCCGCGCTCAAAAAAGTTCTTATCTTTTTCAGCAAAAATCAATTCCAACAACGATTTCATATCCTCATCAGCAGTAAAGGTTTTACCATTCAAGACGTTTTGCAAAGAACGAAACGAATGGTAATCTGATGGTGCCAGGTCTGGCGAATATGGTGGATGTGGTAACACATTCCATCCAAGCTGCAACAATTTTTCACGAGTGACCAAACTTGTACGTGGTCTAGCGTTATCATGGTGAAACACAACACCTTTGCGATTCACCACTTCTCGACGTTTCTGTTTGATGGCACCATTTAATTTATCCAGTTGACGACAGTATACGTCTGAATTAATGGTTTGATTCCTTGCAAGCAGCTCGAAATGCACAATACGTTTAAAGTCCCACCAGACTGACAGCATAATCTTTCTTTGGTGAATATCTGCTTTTCAAGTTCTTTCAGCAGGTTCATCACGCTTGCTCCACGATCTTTTTCGTTTGACGTTGTTGTAGACGATCCATTTTTCGTCGCCTGTTATCATCCGTTTCAAAAATCGATCATTTTCCTCACGTTTCAAAAGAGAATCGCAGATGTCAACACGCTTAGTGAGATGAATTTCTTTGAGCTCACGTGGTACCCAAATATCGAGCTTACTAATGTATCCAAGTCGTTTTGAATGGTTTTCAACACTCGATTTCGATATGTTAAGATTCTCATCAATCTCTCGTGTCGTTAAACGCCGATTGGAATCGATCAGTGCCTTTATTTTGTCATCATCAATTTCGATTGGCCTTCCCGAGCGTGGTGCATCTTTCACATTAAAATCTGCAGATCGAAATTTAGTAAACCAATTTTGACACTGCCGCAGTTTTAAAGCATCTTCGCCATATATTGGGTTGGCCAAAAAGTAATTGCGTTTTTTTTAATATAAATAAAAGGCGAATTTTTCATGGAAAACAAAAACTTTATTAAACAATATATTGTCCATTTTGTTTGATTATCTTTTGCCATTTTTCAGGCAACTTCATGATTCCGCGCTCAAAAAAGTTCTTATCTTTTTCAGCAAAAATCGATTCCAACAACGATTTGATATCCTCATCAGCAGTAAAGGTTTTACCATTCAAGGCGTTTTGCAAAGAACGAAACGAATGGTAATCTGATGGTGCCAGGTCTGGCGAATATGGTGGATGTGGTAACACGTCCCATCCAAGCTGCAACAATTTTTCACGAGTGACCAAACTTGTACGTGGTCTAGCGTTATCATGGTGAAACACACCTTTGCGATTCACCAATTCTCGACGTTTCTGTTTGATGGCATCGTTTAATTTATCCAGTTGACGACAGTATACGTCTGAATTAATGGTTTGATTCCTTGCAAGCAGCTCGAAATACACAATACCTTTAAAGTCCCACCAGACTGACAGCATAATCTTTCTTTGGTGAATATTTGCTTTTCAAGTGCTTTCAGCAGGTTCATCACGCTTGCTCCACCATCTTTTTCGTTTGACGTTGTTGTAGACGACCCATCTTTCGTCGCCTGTTATCATACGTTTAAAAAATGGATCATTTTCCTCACGTTTCAAAAGAGAATCGCAGATGTCAATACGCTTAGTGAGATGAATTTCTTTGAGCTCACGTGGTACCCAAATATCGAGCTTACTAATGTATGCAAGTCGTTTTGAATGGTTTTCAACACTCGATTTCGATATGTTAAGATTCTCAGCAATCTCTCGTGTCGTTAAACGCCGATTGGAATCGATCAGTGCCTTTATTTTGCCATCATCAATTTCGATTGGCCTTCCTGAGCGTGGTGCATCTTTCACATTAAAATCTGCAGATCGAAATTTAGTAAACCAATTTTGACACTGCCGCAGTTTTAAAGCATCTTCGCCATATATTGGGTTGGCCAAAAAGTAATTGCGTTTTTTTTAATATAAATAAAAGGCGAATTTTTCATGGAAAACAAAAACTTTATTAAACAATATATTGTCCATTTTGTTTGATTATCTTTTGCCATTTTTCAGGCAACTTCATGATTCCGCGCTCAAAAAAGTTCTTATCTTTTTCAGCAAAAATCAATTCCAACAACGATTTCATATCCTCATCAGCAGTAAAGGTTTTACCATTCAAGGCGTTTTGCAAAGAACGAAACGAATGGTAATCTGATGGTGCCAGGTCTGGCGAATATGGTGGAAGTGGTAACACATTCCATCCAAGCTGCAACAATTTTTCACGAGTGACCAAACTTGTACGTGGTCTAGCGTTATCATGGTGAAACACAACACCTTTGCGATTCACCACTTCTCGACGTTTCTGTTTGATGGCACCATTTAATTTATCCAGTTGACGACAGTATACGTCTGAATTAATGGTTTGATTCCTTGCAAGCAGCTCGAAATACACAATACCTTTAAACTCCCACCAGACTGACAGCATAATCTTTCTTTGGTGAATATCTGCTTTTCAAGTTCTTTCAGCAGGTTCATCACGCTTGCTCCACGATCTTTTTCGTTTGACGTTGTTGTAGACGATCCATTTTTCGTCGCCTGTTATCATCCGTTTCAAAAATCGATCATTTTCCTCACGTTTCAAAAGAGAATCGCAGATGTCAACACGCTTAGTGAGATGAATTTCTTTGAGCTCACGTGGTACCCAAATATCGAGCTTACTAATGTATCCAAGTCGTTTTGAATGGTTTTCAACACTCGATTTCGATATGTTAAGATTCTCATCAATCTCTCGTGTCGTTAAACGCCGATTGGAATCGATCAGTGCCTTTATTTTGTCATCATCAATTTCGATTGGCCTTCCCGAGCGTGGTGCATCTTTCACATTAAAATCTGCAGATCGAAATTTAGTAAACCAATTTTGACACTGCCGCAGTTTTAAAGCATCTTCGCCATATATTGGGTTGGCCAAAAAGTAATTGCGTTTTTTTTTATATAAATAAAAGGCGAATTTTTCATGGGAAACAAAAACTTTATTAAACAATATATTGTCCATTTTGTTTGATTATCTTTTGCCATTTTTCAGGCAACTTCATGATTCCGCGCTCAAAAAAGTTCTTATCTTTTTCAGCAAAAAACAATTCCAACAACGATTTGATATCCTCATCGGCAGTAAAGGTTTTACCATTCAAGGCGTTTTGCAAAGAACGAAACGAATGGTAATCTGATGGTGCCAGGTCTGGCGAATATGGTGGATGTGGTAACACGTCCCATCGAAGCTGCAACAATTTTTCACGAGTGACCAAACTTGTACGTGGTCTAGCGTTATCATGGTGAAACACACCTTTGCGATTCACCAATTCTCGACGTTTCTGTTTGATGGCATCGTTTAATTTATCCAGTTGACGACAGTATACGTCTGAATTAATGGTTTGATTCCTTGCAAGCAGCTCGAAATACACAATACCTTTAAAGTCCCACCAGACTGACAGCATAATCTTTCTTTGGTGAATATCTGCTTTTCAAGTGCTTTCAGCAGGTTCATCACGCTTGCTCCACGATCGTTTTCGTTTGACGTTGTTGTAGACGATCGATTTTTCGTCGCCTGTTATCATACGTTTCAAAAATCGATCATTTTCCCCACGTTTCAAAAGAGAATCGCAGATGTCAATACGCTTAGTGAGATGAATTTCTTTGAGCTCACGTGGTACCCAAATATCGAGCTTACTAATGTATCCAAGTCGTTTTAAATGGTTTTCAACACTCGATTTCTATATGTTAAGATTCTCAGCAATCTCTCGTGTCGTTAAACGCCGATTCGAATCGATCAGTGCCTTTATTTTGTCATCATCAATTTCGATTGGCCTTCCTGAGCGTGGTGTATCTTTCACATTAAAATCTCCAGATCGAAATTTAGTAAACCAATTTTGACACTGCCGCAGTTTTAAAGCACCTTCGCCATATACATGACATAACTTTTTATGAGCTTGCACAGCGTTTTTCCCTTTTCGGAAGTAATAAAACAAAATATGAGGAAAATGTTCTTTTTGATTTTCCATTTTGAAATCGACGGCAAACAAACAATTGTTAACGAAATCGTGTACTTTCTTTTTGTAAAACAAGCTTGAACTGTGAGTTGTTAACCTACATAATGAATTTGCGGTTTAGAATGAAGTTAGTTACATTTCAAGACATGTATGTCCATCTATTGGAAAAAAACGCAATTACTTTTTGGCCAACCCAATAATTACTCCAAAACTGAATTGTTCTTTTTTTCTTGTGCCTGCGAGGAATCGATTGATCAACCCGGATCGCTCTGTCGATCGGTATCCGCGAGGAGTAGCAGTTCACGAACAATTAACACCTCGGCGCATCTCCGCCACTCGGTGGCAAACGTTCACGACGGCAAAGGGGAGGAGGAGCAGAAGGAAAAGCCGCACGGCTACAATTAATTCGTGCCGAGTTAAGGCATAAAGAGTACATACGTACCTGGCAGCGGACCAAGCTGCGTTATGCTGGAAACGCGGGTGCAAGTTGCCCGGATTTGCGCGTCCAGCGAACGCGAATGAACGAATGAAGCTACCGTACGGGTCGGACGGGACCGGTAGACAACGACCCGTTTTGGCAGAGCTACCTTTTTCCCTGTGCCCTCCCCTCTCTCTGAACTGTTGCAACAATGCCCGACACCCGGCAGTAATAGCGCGATGTCGCAGCTAAATCGTACGGTATAAAAAGAAAGTAAGTCAACCGAGGTTGGCTTGGCTTGGCATACAGTCAATTGGGCAGCGTCGCTAAATGCTCCTCCGGACTTCATCCCCGCCCGCCCCCGGCGACGCATTTTTCATCCCGGACGAAGTACGTTGATCGGCAAAGATCAACGTACTTCATCCGAGGCGGCGGCGAGAGCACGGACGAGAGAGAGAATTTGCGCACGTCGTTTTGCAACCGCGTGAACGTGATATATTTGGACCGCCGAAAAATCAGGAAGCGGAACTGTTAAGCGGTCGCCTACAGTCCTTTCGCCGGTGTGGACGGACGGTGAACGCAATTAGCGAAAAAACGGTGCACCTTCGGTAAACTTCCAGGTACAACTTATTAAATATCTTGGCAAAAAGTTTATTAGAGATTTTGTTGCCTTTAAATGAGAATTTATTTATACAGGGTGGGGCAATAACTATTACCACCTTAAATATCTTCTAATTTATAAGGTCCAGAGGAAAATTTATGTAATCAAAATTATACGGTACGAAGGGGGCTAACATATGGCGATAATAATTTTTGTCCTGGTGGAGGCGCTTCGAAGATATCAAGGTCACCTTTATTTTTTTTAATAGGTTCGGTATGTTTTTTTTCCATAATTTTATAGAGGAGCTTAAAACAAGTACGGAACTCATGACACAAAATTATTGAACAAGATTAAATGTAAATGAAAACGATAAAAAATACATTTTTATATTAAATGAAATTTACGTTTAAAAGATGTACGAAATGACGCTTTATTAGTATGTTTTGTCGGAATGTTTTGATTTTGACATTCCTCATAAATGAGGATCAACTTGTTCTTCCAACGGATACATCGATGAAAATAAATAGGATTTTAAATGTTCGACGCGAAGGGTGAGTGCGATTAGGATATCGTTCAGCGTATAAATTTTGCGCTCTCACAGAATTTTTTTGACATTCTCCATAAATGAGATCATTCTCCATCGTGTCGACTTGTTCTTCAAATGAATACATCTTGCACGATTGACTTATCTATCGATACTACTTTTCATGTTTATCTTATCCTGTGAACTTATTAAGATGGCCTTCAAAGGGTCTTTGTTTTCATTGAAATAAGTTTACGTCACTATTTATTTTCATCGATGTATCTGTTTGAAGAACAAGTTGATCCTCATTTATGAGGAATTATATTATATTAGATTGATATGTTATGTTTAATTAGTGGAGGTAGGTTTGTTTGACTAGTCAAATACGTGTCCAAATACGTTACACGATTTACAGCTTATAAGGTCTTTCTTCTCATTTTTATCGTAGCAAAATTTTTTTATCTGTAATTCTGTACTGCAAGGGAGATATTTCATTTTTGCATCAGTTATCCTATCTATTACAACGTTGTTTGCGTATCTTTCGATCTCTCAACACAAGATTAACACAAAACGCAAGAAGCGATCACAAAGTTTCAGTGATTTATTAGTTTCTTTGTTTTTCTGCGGTCTTCTTCTCCGCAGGCGAGCCAAAAGGAGGATCAGAAGAGGAAACCCGAGAGAAGAAGAAGAGCAACCCGAACGTGTATTATTTATGAAGGCTAAACACGCGCAAGGACGTAAATTCAGGGGAATACTTTCTACCGAGAAGAAAATTTCCTTCGGAATTTAGAGAAATTCGACTTTAATAAATTCCGTGTTGCGTTTACTCGGGTAAATTACGGGCCCACGCGAGCAAAGCGCGCAGAATTATTTGCCGTTAGTCCGACTTCTACAGGATCGTCCAAACGAAGGTGCATCCACAGAAAAGCTTTCTGGACTTAATGCTATTACTCTTTAATCTATCATAAAATACGATCGCTATAGCGACAATCATATTTATTATTGAAAAGAAGCATATTTTAATCTTGAATAGAAAATTCGAAAATCTAGATTCAAATAATCTTGGTGCTATCTCATTAATTTTCTCAGAAGGATTTAGATAAAAATTTCTAGCAAGTTCAAAATATTCTTGATTTCAGAATATTGTGAGATCTAAAAGACATCTTATTCTATTCTTCTAAGAGAATTTGTAGAATATGCACAAAACGGCCAATATTTATGTGTTGCAATCGAAAACCGGGAAAGTGTTTCTGTTATTTACAATGAATAAGTGCAATGGAAATGTCTTATCTCGAATCTTATTTCTCAAGTAAGTATATTGTATATACTTACTTACATTTCCATATCTTTTAATATTTCTTGTAGAGTATTGCACTTATTCATTGTAAATAACAGAAACACTTTCCCGATTTTCGATTGCAACACATAAATATTGGCCGTTTTATCCGAATAAAGGACGCAGAAGCGCCGAGTCGACGAGCGACCGTGAGAAAATGATGCGTCGACATGGACAAAGCCTACTATAAAGTGGCGCTAATATCAAATTATTCTACATACAAGAATATATAAGCATAAATATGTACATGTTACTCTTGTCTCAAGACAGTAAGACAATCTTATTTAATTCGAGAGAGAAGAATAGAAATTACCGATTTAAATTAAAAATTGTTTATTTTCATATTTTTTATACTTGTAATACGATTAAATTAGTCAAGAATATTTTTCGTCTTGTTATCAGAAATCCTTTCTGAGGGTGCACGGATTAATCGCGATGTAATCATTGATTATCACTTGGCCTTCCATTTTCATACTTACCATTGGCATCGATCATAACTCCAAGCTTGTTTGATTAAACTGTTTTGTCCTCCTGTTTTGTTTAGACATAGTTTACGCGATTGCGTGACCAGTGTCTTTTATAACTGGTACACGACGATTGTCAACCCTCTCGCTACACCCACAGAAAAGATTTCTGGACTTAATGCTATTACTCTTTAATCTATCATAAAATAAGATCGCTATAACGACAATCATATTTATTACTGAAAAGAAGCATATTTTAATCGTGAATAGAAAATTCGAAAATCTAGATTGAAATAATCTTGGTGCTATCTCATTAATTTTCTCAGAAGGATTTAGATAAAAATTTGTAGCAAGTTCAAAACATTCTTGATTTCAGAATATTGTGAGATCTAAAAGACATCTTATTCTATTCTTCTAAGAGAATTTGTAGAATCTGCACAAAACGGCCAATATTTATGTGTTGCAATCGAAAACCGGGAAAGTGTTTCTGTTATTTACAATGAATAAGTGCAATGGAAATGTCTTATCTCGAATCTTATTTCTCAAGTAAGTATATTGTATATACTTACTTACATTTCCATATCTTTTAATATTTCTTGTAGAGTATTGCACTTATTCATTGTAAATCTTTCCCGATTTTCGATTGCAACACAAATATTGGCCGTTTTATCCGAATAAAGGACGCAGAAGCGCCGAGTCGACGAGCGACCGTGAGAAAATGATGCGTCGACATGGACAAAGCCTACTATAAAATGGCGCTAATATCAAATTATTCTACATACAAGAATATATAAGCATAAATATGTACATGTTACTCTTGTCTCAAGACAGTAAGACAATCTTATTTAATTCGAGAGAGAAGAATAGAAATTACCGATTTAAATTAAAAATTGTTTATTTTCATATTTTTTATACTTGTAATACGATTAAATTAGTCAAGAATAGTTTTCGTCTTGTTATCAGAAATCCTTTCTGAGGGTGTGCACATTGCGCGCAAGTTATCGCAGTAATAAATTCAGTTTAGTGATAAAATCCGTTAGCAGCAATTAAAAATATACATGATAATCATTATAAATACATCCTTGATGAAGAATACAACAAAACGGATTAATAACATCCTATAAACGCATAATGCATCCATTCGTTAAGGAAATTTTCAAAATTTCTCTTGTTTTCTCATTTCTAAAAACCAACACTGATAGGAAATATTTTTCCTATCAGTGAAACGTGACAAACAATTCCTACGTTACAGCAATGTCACATGTCGCATATTTTTGGTAGATAACGGAATGTTAAGCAAGCTACTAATTAGATTTAGATCAAGCAGATATCCGTGCACGAAGATAAAACGGAGAACGAGACCAGTCGACGAAAGGCACGTGTTTTCCCACAATGCGATCGTTTTTCCCGAAGGGCTAATGTAGTTTTGGAGAGTGCGTTGCTTTTGAACCGACCGATAAAAATCGGTTCTCCAACTTTATTTCCTGGACATTCGTTACGAATGGCCGAGTGTCCGACTGACCGTGAGCGTCAGCGACCGAGTGAAGAGAACGTCGAAGCATATGCAGAAGTTTATGAAACAAGCGAAGAACCGTATAATGAACGTTACGTTCGTTAACGTTATTTGAATTATTACGCCATGGAAATCGTTCACTTACTCGCGTAATTGGATTCGTGCGACGTACGCTCGAGATACTCGCGTTACGATCAGAGATCCGTAATTGAATAATAAGAGTACATATTTGCGCGCGTGTAATTACGTAACGTGCATGTTATTGTTAAGATTAAAAAAGATCAGTGCAAATACCGACGTTTTAATTATCAGACGCATTATCTTATCTTAGTAATTTGTTGTATCATTCGTCTATCGTACATTATGTCGTCTTGGTCGTTTCGATAATTTGATTATTATAAAAGTTTATAAAGAATGCATCGTATGTTTTTAATCGCAGAGAAGTTATTTTATTTCGCGAAATAATTTCAGTCTCAATTTTCGGGTAACGATTTCAAATTCTCATATGAAACAAAAAGGATTAGCAAGATGAAAGCTATTTCAGGTATTTAATAATATAAACAAAACAGATTAAAGCGGAAGGAAGAAGGAGCGAAAATGGAGCCAGAGAGAAAGAGAAGACCTCAACACGCATCTCCATTCTTCTCCCACGCAAATTCCAAAGTGCTCCAGAATTTGGGCTCAGCTGGTCAACATCGGGCCAGAACGATGCGGACGATTAGTCGCAGCCGCCTAGCATTCTTCTCTAGGATTCTCAAGAAAATGGAGCATTATCTCAGCAAGATAGAGACGCTCACGGGCGTCGAACAACTCCAAGATAAAGACGCCGGACGCCGTCGCATCGGGGTCCTTTGACTCATCAGGTAATAAATTTCCATGTGTTTGGGAAACCAAGCCGCGTCCGTCCGTCTTCCTCGAGAGGTTCGGCGAGACGACGACGAAAGCACTGACTCTCTCCTCGCCTCCAACCGAGTCATCGGCTCGGCTCGGACTCCGAGCTCACCTAGTCATTTAGTGCGAGCACTCGGTCGCGGACGTGTTCGTGCTCACTCTGTCCCGTGGCCAAGCAAAAACAGGTTCGGGTAGGAGCGACCGATTTGTGAGGCTGGCCACACGACAGACGGACGTGACAGGATGAAGGACATCCGCTCGCAGGTGAGTCTGCCGAGTCTCCCTGTATCTTCCTGTATTCCTCGTGTTCCGCATGATGGACGAGAGCAGCGGCCCCGACTCGGTGTCTCTCATCGCGACCCTGACCGGACTAATGTAGATCTGTTTGACGGACGAACTGCTGGCAAAGCCGGATCGAGGTCTTCGGGGACCGCCAGTTCCCGAAATGACGGTGCCATCGTCAGTGCAGTGGCTTCGCTTGGCCACTTGGCGATTTCCTCTTGCAGCGAGTGAATGTTGAATGCATGTATGACCGTCCGTCGAGATTTAATCGAAATGTATCTTGAAGATAGAACGAGATACGTGACTTTTCCTTCGTCCCTTTTTGAAGACCTTATGAGGCACAGGAAAGAGGCAAATCGATCTGCTGTGACGATGAAAAAGCGGTCGGCAGATGCTTGGATTGCTTTAAATTATTATTCAAGGCTGAAGCTACATCTCACTTAACTTCAACGTAAAATATTGGGTTGGCCAAAAAGTAATTGCGTTTTTTTTAATATAAATAAAAGGCGAATTTTTCATGGGGAACAAAAACTTTATTAAACAATATATTGTCCATTTTGTTTGATTATCTTTTGCCATTTTTCAGGCAACTTCATGATTCCGCGCTCAAAAAAGTTCTTATCTTTTTCAGCAAAAATCAATTCCAACAACGATTTCATATCCTCATCAGCAGTAAAGGTTTTACCATTCAAGGCGTTTTGCAAAGAACGAAACGAATGGTAATCTGATGGTGCCAGGTCTGGCGAATATGGTGGATGTGGTAACACGTCCCATCCAAGCTGCAACAATTTTTCACGAGTGACCAAACTTGTACGTGGTCTAGCGTTATCATGGTGAAACACAACACCTTTGCGATTCACCAATTCTCGACGTTTCTGTTTGATGGCATCATTTAATTTATCCAGTTGACGACAGTATACGTCTGAATTAATGGTTTGATTCCTTGCAAGCAGCTCGAAATACACAATACGTTTAAAGTCCCACCAGACTGACAGCATAATCTTTCTTTGGTGAATATCTGCTTTTGAAGTGTTTTGAGCAGGTTCATCACGCTTGCTCCACGATCGTTTTCGTTTGACGTTGTTGCAGACGATCCATTTTTCGTCGTCTGTTATCATACGTTTCAAAAATGGATCATTTTCCTCACGTTTTAAAAGAGAATCGCAGATGTCAATACGCTTAATGAGATGAATGTCTTTGAGCTCACGTGGTACCCAAATATCGAGCTTACTAATGTATCCAAGTCGTTTTTAATGGTTTTCAACACTCGATTTCGATATGTTAAGATTCTCAGCAATCTCTCGGGTCGTTAAACGCCGATTGGAATCGATCAGTGCCTTTATTTTGTCATCATCAAATTCGATTGGCCTTCCCGAGCGTGGTGCATCTTTCACATTAAAATCTGCAGATCGAAATTTAGTAAACCAATTTTGACACTGCCGCAGCTTTAAAGCATCTTCGCCATATATTGCGTTGGCCAAAAAGTAATTGCGTTTTTTTTAATATAAATAAAAGGCGAATTTTTCATGGGGAACAAAAACTTTATTAAACAATATTGTCCATTTTGTTTGATTATCTTTTGCCATTTTTCAGGCAACTTCATGATTCCGCGCTCAAAAAAGTTCTTATCTTTTTCAGCAAAAAACAATTCCAACAACGATTTCATATCCTCATCAGCAGTAAAGGTTTTACCATTCAAGGCGTTTTGCAAAGAACCAAACGAATGGTAATCTGATGGTGCCAGGTCTGGCGAATATGGTGGATGTGGTAACACGTCCCATCCAAGCTGCAACAATTTTTCACGAGTGACCAAACTTGTACGTGGTCTAGCGTTATCATGGTGAAACACAATACCTTTGCGATTCACCAATTCTCGACGTTTCTGTTTGATGGCATCGTTTAATTTATCCAGTTGACGACAGTATACGTCTGAATTAATGGTTCGATTCCTTGCAAGCAGCTCGAAATACACAATACCTTTAAAGTCCCACCAGACTGACAGCATAATCTTTCTTTGGTGAATATCTGCTTTTCAAGTGCTTTCAGCAGGTTCATCACGCTTGCTCCACGATCTTTTTCGTTTGACGTTGTTGTAGACGATCGATTTTTCGTCGCCTGTTATCATACGTTTCAAAAATCGATCATTTTCCTCACGTTTCAAAAGAGAATCGCAGATGTCAATACGCTTAATGAGATGAATTTCTTTGAGCTCACGTGGTACCGAAATATCGAGCTTACTAATGTATCCAAGTCGTTTTAAATGGTTTTCAACACTCGATTTCGATATGTTAAGATTCTCAGCAATCTCTCGTGTCGTTAAACGCCGATTGGAATCGATCAGTGCCTTTATTTTGTCATCATCAATTTCGATTGGCCTTCCCGAGCGTGGTGCATCTTTCACATTAAAATCTGCAGATCGAAATTTAGTAAACCAATTTTGACACTGCCGCAGTTTTAAAGCATCTTCGCCATATATTGGGTTGGCCAAAAAGTAATTGCGTTTTTTTTAATATAAATAAAAGGCGAATTTTTCATGGGAAACAAAAACTTTATTAAACAATATATTGTCCATTTTGTTTGATTATCTTTTGCCATTTTTCAGGCAACTTCATGATTCCGCGCTCAAAAAAGTTCTTATCTTTTTCAGCAAAAATCAATTCCAACAACGATTTCATATCCTCATCAGCAGTAAAGGTTTTACCATTCAAGGCGTTTTGCAAAGAACCAAACGAATGGTAATCTGATGGTGCCAGGTCTGGCGAATATGGTGGATGTGGTAACACGTCCCATCCAAGCTGCAACAATTTTTCACGAGTGACCAAACTTGTACGTGGTCTAGCGTTATCATGGTGAAACACACCTTTGCGATTCACCAATTCTCGACGTTTCTGTTTGATGGCATCGTTTAATTTATCCAGTTGACGACAGTATACGTCTGAACTAATGGTTCGATTCCTTGCAAGCAGCTCGAAATACACAATACCTTTAAAGTCCCACCAGACTGACAGCATAATCTTTCTTTGGTGAATATCTGCTTTTCAAGTGCTTTCAGCAGGTTCATCACGCTTGCTCCACGATCTTTTTCGTTTGACGTTGTTGTAGACGATCCATTTTTCGTCGCCTGTTATCATACGTTTCAAAAATCGATCATTTTCCTCACGTTTCAAAAGAGAATCGCAGATGTCAATACGCTTAATGAGATGAATTTCTTTGAGCTCACGTGGTACCGAAATATCGAGCTTACTAATGTATCCAAGTCGTTTTAAATGGTTTTCAACACTCGATTTCGATATGTTAAGATTCTCAGCAATCTCTCGTGTCGTTAAACGCCGATTGGAATCGATCAGTGCCTTTATTTTGTCATCATCAATTTCGATTGGCCTTCCCGAGCGTGGTGTATCTTTCACATTAAAATCTGCAGATCGAAATTTAGTAAACCAATTTTGACACTGCCGCAGTTTTAAAGCATCTTCGCCATATACATGACATAACTTTTTATGAGCTTGCACAACGTTTTTCTCTTTTCGGAAGTAATAAAACAAAATATGAAGAAAATGTTCTTTTTGATTTTCCATTTTGAAATCGACGGCAAACAAACAATTGTTAACGAAATCGTGTACTTTCTTTTTGTAAAACAAGCTTGAACTGTGAGTTGTTAAGCTACATAATGAATTTGCGGTTTAGAATGAAGTTAGTTACATTTCAAGACATGTATGTCCATCTATTGGAAAAAAACGCAATTACTTTTTGGTCAACCTAATAGAAATGTAAAGATGCAAAAGGGATCGTGCGTTTGGCATTCCATTTTTCGATAATTTTCTTTCAATTGAAATCTTGCGATTGCGAAAGGAAGACTCCTCTAATCGAACATGTCGTAAAATATTTGAGGAATGTCCGCCGTGCATCCATTTCGCCGATGTGGAAACTGTGTGCGTTCATCGTCTGCAAAATTGGTTCTATTTAAATTGCCATGGAAACTCGATGTGAATGGAATCTCAGGCGCAATTTAATATCACATCGCGTGCGTTTCCTGACCGCGGAGGAGCGCGAGGAGTGGATTCCAATTTTTCGGCGCTCCGTAACCGACATCCCCGAGGAGAATCGCACGATTGGTGTGCTCGGCGATACGAACGAGCCTCTATATACGGTTGCATCAACGAACCGAGAAACGAGGGTACACAACGCACAGTCGCTTGACTAATAGTGTCACCGGGGTCCAAGCCACGACTGACATAATCGGTCGGACCTCCCGGTTCGGAGGTCAGCATCCTTAGTGCTCGGTGTAATCTGTCGATCCATCGAAGCGTAGTAGCCGTTAACTCACGCCAATGATAGAAAATTGCCAGCTTGCTCGCTTGCTGTTGGTCTTGCGCGCACTTACGTTCGCGTTTTCATCGACGATAAATTACATCAACTTGTCGGAAATTGCCTAGTCTTGCGTTAAATCGTGCTCACGCGAATTACTGATAAGCGATTTTGTTCTACGATCTCAGCTGCTGCCTCTACGTACAAGCGTCATCATGGACAAACGCAAAGTGCGAAAGAGTTAATTTCCACGCTCGGCGATTTTCCTTTCGCATTTCGGCGACGAGACGCGCGAACCGGATCGGATGGAAGATTTCGAGGGAAGACATGCGTGATCGGATCAAGTCACGGGATATCGGCCGGCTATGATTCAGAATATCACTCGACCCTTTCTTTCGACATGGGTTTCGAAAGCCAGATTTTTTTACATCTCGAAGCGAAGGTGACGATATACAATGAACAAGGGGCAAGGCATTATCGCTGTACGTTTCCCGAGCAAAAGACTGTTATTCCGACGGTTTCGTTATAAAAGGAAACGCTGAAATGTGCCAAGACCGCGGTATTTACGTTCCCACGTGTCTTTTTCTCGTTCTTTTGCCCTTATTATTAGCATGGTATGCGATAGACCGCGCTTTATCGCGCGAAAAAAAGTATCAGCTAGATGCCATATGTTGGAATGTGTCTAATGATCCACCAACCGGCTCGTATTTTTCCTATATACAGAGTGGCCCACATAACTCTTAACAGCTGAATATTTCGGAAACTATTTGTCAAATCAAAAAGTTGTTCATAAAAAAGTTTTATGTATTCGAGGGGCCTTTCTAACGGGGCCCCCTATAAAATGTTAGATGGTTGGGTTCTACGGGTAAAAACAAGTAAATTTCGTTAAAAACATTTTTTTGTCAGATGTTTCTGTTAAAAGATATGACGGTGTAAAGTTTCGAAGCTACACGAAATCAAAATCACAACACACTATTTGTTTATTTATTCAATTTATTAAATGTTCAAAATGTCCGCCATGGACTTGTAAACATGTATTTATTCGAAGCAACAAATTACTCCTAACATTTTTTAACATTTCGGAAGTCACTGAAGCGCAAGCGTCGCGTATCCTTTGCTTCACTCTGCGTTTGAATAGTAACTTACAACTGACAAGATTTTCATGAATAGTTGAATTGACCTCAATGAATATATGAATGTTTATGTTTATGTTTGAATCACCGACGAAAGACAAGGATACGCGACGCTCACATTTCCTGTAGCTTCGAAACTTTACACCGTCATATCTTTTAACAGAAACATCTGACAAAAAAATGTTTTTAACAAAATTTACTTTTTTTTACCCGTAGAACCCAACCATCTAACATTTTATAGGGGGTCCCGTTTGAAATTGTGAAGTTACCCCCTGCCCCCCTCTAAGGGGGGCAAGGGGTAACTTCATATTTATGTAGTTAGAAAGGCCCCTCGAATACATAAAACTTTCTCATGAACAACTTTTTGCTTTGACAAATGGTTTCCGAAATATTCAGCTGTTAAGAGTTATGTGGGCCACCCTGTATACAGGGTGGCCCATTTAAATTTATACAGTCGATTTTTAAAAAAACTAAAAGAGATACGAAAAAATGTTTCAGACAGACATGTCACAATTTCGAGGGGGACATAAGATAATACCATTGGTTTGACCTTGAATAGTCGTTTGAAGGTCACGCGAAGATCACCTTCAATTTCTTAAATTGAAACCCCAACTTTTTATTGCAGATTCTTATTCTCCATCGAAAAGTAAGTAACTTTTGTCTGAAACATTTTTCGGAAAAATGTTTCAGACAAAAGTTGCATGTTTTCTCGCGTAGAATCCGAATCCGTAATAAAAAATACCATGTCTCATTAAAAAAACAATTTCAGAATTCTAACTTCCGGTCTGAAATTTTTTTTAATGAGACATGGTATTTTTTATTACGGATTCGGATTCTACGCGAGAAAACATGCAACTCTTGTCTGAAACATTTTTCCGAAAAATGTCATCTTATGTCCTTAAAATGATCTTCAAGATGAGTTTTAAGGATATAAGATGACATTTTTCGGAAAAATGTTTCAGACAAAAGTTACTTACTTTTCGATGGAGAATAAGAATCTGCAATAAAAAGTTGGGGTTTCAATTTAAGAAATTGAAGGTGATCTTCGCGTGACCTTCAAACGACTATTCAAGGTCAAACCAATGGTATCATCTTATGTCCCCCTCGAAATCGTGACATGTCTGTCTGAAACATTTTTTCGTATCTCTTTTAGTTTTTTTAAAAATCGACTGTATAAATTAAAATGGGCCACCCTGTATATCGGGGACTCCCGGATGATAGATAAACCCTGGAGTAACAAATGTTCCATTCTCTGGAGGAGCAGGGCTATTGTGCACTTGCCACAGATTTCGATACTTCTTGGCGATACAGATCGCCATGTTAATAACGATTATAAAAATTCACATAGTGATCCGCGCTCCACATGTTGTCGCGCGAAATCTCGTGAATTAAATTTGCAGAGTTCCCGGCAGAAACAAACGTCCGCAATTTGCGCTGAAGCGCCGCAAAGATCATCGTCGATTGCGATCTGAATCGTTTTTTTTTCAGAAACGTGGAAGAGCAGCGCCCCGAAGCGTGAAGAACGTGGAAATTGAGAGTAATTATTTTTTAGCCAGAATGCGGTTTTCTCGCGAACTCGATGCGACTTGCGGATCGCGATTTAGATAAAGTGCGAATTAATGTCGGCGGCACGAGAGAGAAATCACGCTTGCGCGAGAGGGAAGCGCGTTATTTTTCAGCGGCGCGAGAAGAGACGTGTTTACAGTGGTACTCATCGCCGATAATAATTTATCGCATAAACATCCTATTCGTTGATCTATGACCTATATAATCTATGTCGTTCTTCGTCCCCGAGACGCTATTTCGATCGCCGAGCGTCTAGTGCCGAGCGTCGTTTGTACCACCATGAACGATAATTATATCGCCCTTATCGTCTAATATCTTTTTTTAGTATTTTCATCATTAGGCTAGTCAAAAATAAAACTTGTCGCCGAACGGGACTATAAATAATATCTCACAAGGAAAGGTTTTTAGGTGTTACACTCGGATTTAAAAAATTTTTTGCATGCAGGTAGGGAGGTCCCCGCATAGAAGAAAAAAAATAAAAGTAGCGGCCCAAATGCATATTTGCGCGCTATGTGCGCAATTTTCGATGTTAGGTTAATTACTCGAAAATGCTATTTCCAATCGAATTCTTTACAGTTTTTATTTCACCTAATGCACAACGCTTTAAAAAGAAATTAAAACTGAAAGAATTAAAAACCTCCCTTGACCAGATCTTTTATGTCCTCGTTATGGATTCTGATCAAATCTATTTAAAGTCGCATACAACAAATCACGCCGAAAGAGCAAACTACGATTTGCGCAATGTACAATTATTCCAAATTGTGTGCATTGGCAGTCGCAGTAAAAAATTAAAAAAGTTACGATGCAAATACCATTTTTGAGCAATGGGCCTTTTATACGCACTGTGCTCGCGCGGCACGAGATTACATTAGACGCTCGTATTTTCTAAACACGCACAAGTACACACACGCACACAAAATTATTCAAAGCAATATAAATGTGCATTAGGTGAAATAAAAACTGTAAAGAATTCGATTGGAAATAGCATTTTCGAGTAATTAACCTAACATCGAAAATTGCGCACGTAGCGCGCAAATATGCATTTGGGTCGCTACTTTTATTTTTTTCTTCTATGTGGGGACCTCCCTACCTGCATGCAAAAAATGTTTGAAATCCGAGTGTAACACCTAAAAACCTTCCCTTGTCAGTAATGTCATCGATCATCGTCATTACCGTCATCATCATCATTAACGTTACTTCTTTATCAATTTACTAATCATCAATCAATGCAGATACACACGTAGTCCTTCCTGCGTATCGACGCGGCGGAAAAGAAATCTTGAAAACGATAACGAGCCCGTTTCGTCGATGACGAACGAGCGATGAAGCCGACCTTGCCCATTGATCCCTCGCGATCGGCACAGCGCGCGAATGAACGATGGAGAATGAAGAAGAAGAACGCCCACGACGCTCGTCCGCGTTTCTATTCTCGTCCGCGCGATTCACGCTTTCGCGCGCAATGACTTGAGTCATTCGTATATATACGGGCGAAATTCCAGAAAGAGAGATGCGCGCCCGACGCCGACGCTGACGTAGCCCACCGACCACCACCCACCTGTCGGCGGCCGCGTTTTATTTTCGGGACGCACCCCGCGCGCATAATTCCGCGTTAACGCACGCGGCACGCCCGCGGACCCGGCTACCGTTTTCGCTTGCAACATGCACGGAAAGAGAAAAAGAGAGAAAGAGAGAGGCGGCTTTGAAGTTTCATGCGATAGCTCGCACCACGCTCGCTCCGCGAAAAAGAGAGATCAACGTCCAACTGTAGCCCCTACTTTGAGCATATTGAACATCAATACCACCGAAAATCTTGCTGCTGCGTTTCTCCAACTTTGAATATTTTTCAGTGTTATGTTATCAGCCTCGGAAGAAAGGTATTGAAATTCCGATCCTCGTAATTTTCCATTTCATATGTATACAGTGCTGGCAAAAAGTTCCGGAACGGTTAAAAATCTTGGAAAATAATGATTTAGTGGAAAAATGTTTCAAACAAAAAGTATAGGGCTTAAAAACATCTATTAGATGATGATATATATTTGACCTTGGTATGACCTTGCAAAGCCCGGTCATGGTCAACATAAAAATCTTAAATGGAAACCCCTATTTTTTATTACATATTCTTGTAGCTTAGCTCGAGAGCTTTTCGAAACGCTATAATAAATTTTTTTTCTCTTACGTACTTTTTGACTAATAAGGCTTGAAGGTTACACAGTACCGCCGGCATTAGAATTACCCAAGGTGTACCGCGTGGAGGTCGCACGGTCGGATTTACACCTTTTGTGTGTGTGTGTGTGTGCGTGTGCGAGCACTGTATATCTGTGGATGACTAATGGATTAATGAAGAGACGGGAGACTTCTGGCACTGCGGTTGCGCCAATAATTCTCTCGGGGAGCCGCAATCTTGCAGTCTTGTAGCAATACCTTTCTCTCGTTCTTAATGCGCGACTGATGCTTGTAAAATATCTGATAATCCCCTAGAACGGCGTGAAATGCAACGGGGAACGGCACCATTGTGCTTCACGAAATTACCGCCCCTATAAACGGACTGGCGCTGCGGAATTATTGTTGCGAGTGCAATAATATGCGTTTCGCATGCGACGTAAATCGCGCGGGGTAATTTCTCGTAAGGCAGCCGAGCGTTCCTCCACGTGGCATCTTTCTTGGTGCAAAGTATCCGTCAACAGCGAGGGAGAGACCTCGTGTGACTTTCGGCCGAAGGCAGACGTGCCATTTTGGGGATGCGAGTGGACCACTGATCCAGGCATCATCTTGGCAGATTCTGTCAACACATAAACGAACAGATGTACTATCCGTCTACCGATGAAATAATTCGCAGCCACGCCAAGTGAAGAAGCCGCCAACTTGGCGAATAGCGCGTGGAAGCATCCCGGAAATTCGAGCGTCACTCGACTGACATTTCGCTTTTGTATAACGACACTTCGCAATCCCCGGAACGTTCGTCAGGGAATGCACGGCGTGCGAGATAACGCGAAGAGGCTTGTGCCAACTAGCATGAAGGATTGCGTGTACCAACGCGTGAATCACGAAGCTGTGCGATATATGCGACACACCTCGGTTGGGCAAACATGTCTCTCTTTACATAGCAATTCAAGATAAATTCTTCACTAAGCAATCCCCGTACACGCCAACATATCATCCACGTTGTGCAGTCCGTTGCTTTACTCCTTGCGGAAGAAAATAGCAAAAAGTGCCGACAAATGCACCTATGCATCCTCCATTCAAGCAAATCCGCGTACACACAACATTTCGTCAAAGAACCACACAACAGAAGATCTGGCGAAATGTTCAAAGACGTTTAGCTAGACCTGTTCAACGGAGTATGCGGCAATCTGCGGTTCTCAGCGCGAATGCATTCTCATGCTTTCAAGGTAAAGCTATCTATCGAGAAAACCGCAGAAACTTAATGAACAAACCTAATATGCAGTATCATGTTCTGCTTCACGTGGACAGCTAAAAATGCGTACGAAATCATTAAACTTCTTTGTTAATTACTTTTTTAACAAAGCAACGAGCGACAGTCCCGAGTCAATAGACTAACAACTTCTCAAAGGTCACTCAGGAGGATACCTTGACACTACGATTCCGTCAAGTCAAGGTCATCGGGCAGCTGGGTCCGTTAAAGTACATAATTACAATATTATAACTATAATGTTATATAATAAAGCTATAAAGCTAGCTAATAAAAAGATACCAGAAGTGGAAAATAACATAACGCTGTCGCCCATAACTTAACGGGAGTCATGCCCAGAAAAATTAAGTTTACCCCCGATCGTTGCTTAGTGAAGAATTTATCTTGATATTGCTATGTAAAGAGAGACATGTTTGCCCAACCGAGGTGTGTCGCATATATCGCACAGCTTCGTGATTCACGCGTTGGTACACGCAATCCTTCATGCTAGTTGGCACAAGCCTCTTCGCGTTATCTCGCACGCCGTGCATTCCCTGACGAACGTTCCGGGATTGCGAAGTGTCGTTATACAAAAGCGAAATGTCAGTCGAGTGACGCTCGAATTTCCGGGATGCTTCCACGCGCTATTCGCCAAGTTGGCGGCTTCTTCACTTGGCGTGGCTGCGAATTATTTCATCGGTAGACGGATAGTACATCTGTTCGTTTATGTGTTGACAGAATCTGCCAAGATGATGCCTGGATCAGTGGTCCACTCGCATCCCCAAAATGGCACGTCTGCCTTCGGCCGAAAGTCACACGAGGTCTCTCCCTCGCTGTTGACGGATACTTTGCACCAAGAAAGATGCCACGTGGAGGAACGCTCGGCTGCCTTACGAGAAATTACCCCGCGCGATTTACGTCGCATGCGAAACGATATTATTGCACTCGCAACAATAATTCCGCAGCGCCAGTCCGTTTATAGGGCGGTAATTTCGTGAAGCACAATGGTGCCGTTCCCCGTTGCATTTCACGCCGTTCTAGGGGATTATCAGATATTTTACAAGCATCAGTCGCGCATTAAGAACGAGAGAAAGGTATTGCTACAAGACTGCAAGATTGCGGCTCCCCGAGAGAATTATTGGCGCAACCGCAGTGCCAGAAGTCTCCCGTCTCTTCATTAATCCATTAGTCATCCACAGATATACAGTGCTCGCACACGCACACACACACACACACAAAAAGGTGTAAATCCGACCGTGCGACCTCCACGCGGTACACCTTGGGTAATTCTAATGCCGGCGGTACTGTGTAACCTTCAAGCCTTATTAGTCAAAAAGTACGTAAGAGAAAAAAAATTTATTATAGCGTTTCGAAAAGCTCTCGAGCTAAGCTACAAGAATATGTAATAAAAAATAGGGGTTTCCATTTAAGATTTTTATGTTGACCATGACCGGGCTTTGCAAGGTCATACCAAGGTCAAATATATATCATCATCTAATAGATGTTTTTAAGCCCTATACTTTTTGTTTGAAACATTTTTCCACTAAATCATTATTTTCCAAGATTTTTAACGTTCCGGAACTTTTTGCCAGCACTGTATACATATGAAATGGAAAATTACGAGGATCGGAATTTCAATACCTTTCTTCCGAGGCTGATAACATAACACTGAAAATATTCAAAGTTGGAGAAACGCAGCAGCAAGATTTTCGGTGGTATTGATGTTCAATATGCTCAAAGTAGGGGCTACAGTTGGACGTTGATCTCTCTTTTTCGCGGAGCGAGCGTGGTGCGAGCTATCGCATGAAACTTCAAAGCCGCCTCTCTCTTTCTCTCTTTTTCTCTTTCCGTGCATGTTGCAAGCGAAAACGGTAGCCGGGTCCGCGGGCGTGCCGCGTGCGTTAACGCGGAATTATGCGCGCGGGGTGCGTCCCGAAAATAAAACGCGCCGCCGACAGGTGGTGGTGGTCGGTGGGCTACGTCAGCGTCGGCGTCGGGCGCGCATCTCTCTTTTGGAATTTCGCCGTATATATACGAATGACTCAAGTCATTGCGCGCGAAAGCGTGAATCGCGCGGACGAGAATAGAACGCGGACGAGCGTCGTGGGCGTTCTTCTTCTTCATTCTCCATCGTTCATTCGCGCGCTGTGCCGATCGCGAGGGATCAATGGGCAAGGTCGGCTTCATCGCTCGTTCGTCATCGACGAAACGGGCTCGTTATCGTTTTCAAGATTTCTTTTCCGCCGCGTCGATACGCAGGAAGGACTACGTGTGTATCTGCATTGATTGATGATTAGTAAATTGATAAAGAAGTAACGTTTAATGATGATGATGACGGTAATGACGATGATCGATGACATTACTGACAAGGGAAGGTTTTTAGGTGTTACACTCGGATTTCAAACATTTTTTGCATGCAGGTAGGGAGGTCCCACATAGAAGAAAAAAATAAAAGTAGCGACCCAAATGCATATTTGCGCGCTACGTGCGCAATTTTCGATGTTAGTTAATTACTCGAAAATGCTATTTCCAATCGAATTCTTTACAGTTTTTATTTCACCTAATGCACATTTATATTGCTTTGAATAATTTTGTGTGCGTGTGTGTACTTGTGCGTGTTTAGAAAATACGAGCGTCTAATGTAATCTCGTGCCGCGCGAGCACAGTGCGTATAAAGGCCCATTGCTCAAAAATGGTATTTGCATCGTAACTTTTTTAATTTTTTACTGCGACTGCCAATGCACACAATTTGGAATAATTGTACATTGCGCAAATCGTAGTTTGCTCTTCGCGCGTGATTTGTTGTATGCGACTTTAAATAGATTTGATCAGAATCCATAACGAGGACATAAAAGATCTGGTCAAGGGAGGTTTTTAATTCTTTCAGTTTTAATTTCTTTTTAAAGCGTTGTGCATTAGGTGAAATAAAAACTGTAAAGAATTCGATTGGAAATAGCATTTTCGAGTAATTAACCTAACATCGAAAATTGCGCACATAGCGCGCAAATATGCATTTGGGCCGCTACTTTTATTTTTTTTCTTCTATGCGGGGACCTCCCTACCTGCATGCAAAAAATTTTTTAAATCCGAGTGTAACACCTAAAAACCTTTCCTTGTGAGATATTATTTATAGTCCCGTTCGGCGACAAGTTTTATTTTTGACTAGCCTAATGATGAAAATACTAAAAAAAGATATTAGACGATAAGGGCGATATAATTATCGTTCATGGGGTACAAACGACGCTCGCACTAGACGCTCGGCGATCGAAATAGCGTCTCGGGGACGAAGAACGACATAGATTATATAGGTCATAGATCAACGAATAGGATGTTTATGCGATAAATTATTATCGGCGATGAGTACCACTGTAAACACGTCTCTTCTCGCGCCGCTGAAAAATAACGCGCTTCCCTCTCGCGCAAGCGTGATTTCTCTCTCGTGCCGCCGACATTAATTCGCACTTTATCTAAATCGCGATCCGCAAGT
>NC_039518.1:45644-116812 GCF_003672135.1 Ooceraea biroi | reverse complement strand
CGGCGAGAACTGTTGCTCACGATCGGACGTAACAACACAGATTAATCTCTCAGAGTGCACTTTTGCCAGAAAGCTGTTGAGTGTTTCAGCGAAACGTTTCAACTTATATCAGAGTCGAATGTACTCTAGTATAAAGCAAGCTTGATCATTGGATCACATTTTGAGATATCCCTTTCGAACAATACAATTTAGTTGTCCCCTTTGACTATACAGGGTGTCCCGGGTTTTAACCGGCAAACTGCGGGAGCATATTCTACTAGTGGAAATAAGAAAAAATTCTTATCGAGTTTGCTTAGAAATGCTTTATTACAAAGTTATAAACCAATATGAGATAAGTAACAACGGAACATAGTGTAGAATTTGCAAGGTCGAAGATGTTCACATGTATTCATGTTCACTATGTTGAAACGATTCAGTATGATTGTTACTTTCACAACAGTAGCCGTTAGATTTCAATCGTCGTATCAACTAGCAATTACTATCAGAATGCCAAAAGTGTTTTCAAATGAGGAATACACCGATATTCATTTCGTGTACGGATTCTGTCACGGAAATGCACGAGCTGCCGTACGAGAGTGTCAACGTAGATTTCCTAACAGGAGAGTACCAGATAGTTCTGTGTTTAGTAATACCCATTTGCAATTACGTAATTTGGGTTCATTTCGACCTATGAATGAATATGATGATGTTCGTTCAGCTCTAAGACACCGACGACGCTCGGAAAGAATCTTAAATCTTTTTGATAATACTCCTACACTAAGTGTTCGACGTGCTTCAGCTCAACTGCAGATATCGCGAAACACTATTTGGAGAACATTGCGTGCCGATGACAGATTCGCATATCGTTACACACCTGTACAAGAATGACTTCCAATCGATTATCAGAAACGAGTCGAATTTTGTAACTGGTATGTGAATGCAGTGAAAGGGACAATCTTTTCTCATCAATGATATTATGGACAGATGAAGCGACCTTTACAAGACGAGACATATTCAATTCTCATAATAGCCATGTATGGGCTCATAATAATCCACATACTACCAGACAAAGAAACTTTCAACACGAATTTCGATGTAATGTTTCGATGGGTATCTTCATGACCGGCTTATTGGTCCGTTCTTTTTTACCTGACCGATTGAACGGAGAATCTTTTCGAAGATCCCTATCAAACGATTTACCAATTTGATGGAAATGTGCCACTGCAGTTTCGCCAAAACAGCTGGATACAGTTAGACGGTTGTCCATCGCACTATGCTAGACAAGTTAGAAACTGGTTAGATGAACATTGTGTCATTTATATCACTATAACCTCAAAATTGTGGAAATAAGAAAAAATTCTTATCGAGTTTGCTTAGAAATGCTTTATTACAAAGTTATAAAACCAATATTGAAAAAAATATGAGATAAGTAACAACGGAACATAGTGTAGAATTTGGAAGGTCGAGGAGTTTTAGTTATGTGTATTCACATGTATTCATGTTCACTATGTTGAAACGATTCAGTATGATTGTTACTTTCACAACAGTAGCCGTTAGATTTCAATCGTCGTGTCAACTAGCAATTACTATCAGAATGCCAAAAGTGTTTTCAAATGAGGAATACACTGATATTCATTTCGTGTTACGGATTCTGTCACGGAAATGCACGAGCTGCCGTACGAGAGTGTCAACGTAGATTTCCTAACAGGAGAGTACCAGATAGTTCTGTGTTTAGTAATACCCATTTGCAATTACGTAATTGGGTTCATTTCGACCTATGAATGATGATGATGTTCGTTCAGCTCTAAGACACCGACGACGCTCGGAAAGAATCTTAAATCTTTTTGATAATACTCCTACACTAAGTGTTCGACGTGCTTCAGCTCGACTGCAGATATCGCGAAACACTATTTGGAGAACATTGCGTGCCGATGACAGATTCGCATATCGTTACACACCTGTACAAGAATGACTTCCAATCGATTATCAGAAACGAGTCGAATTCTGTAACTGTATGTGAATGCAGTAGAAAGGGACAATCTTTTCTCATCAATGATATTATGGACAGATGAAGCGACCTTTACAAAGACGAGGCATATTCAATTCTCATAATAGCCATGTATGGCTCATAATAATCCACATACTACCAGACAAAAGAAACTTTCAACACGAATTTTGAATGTAACGTTTCGATGGGTATGCTTCATGACCGGCTTATTGGTCCGTTCTTTTTACCTGACCGATTGAACGGAGAATCTTTTCGAAGATCCCTATCAAAACGATTTACCAATTTTGATGGAAAATGTGCCACTGCAGTTTCTCCAAAACAGCTGGATACAGTTAGACGGTTGTCCATCGCACTATGCTAGACAAGTTAGAAACTGGTTAGATGAACATTGTGCTCATTTATATCACTATAACCTCAAAAATGTGGAAATAAGAAAAAATTCTTATATCGAGTTTGCTTAGAAATGCTTTATTACAAAGTTATGAACCAATTATTGAAAAGAAAAATTGAGATAAGTGACAACGGAACATAGTGTAGAATTTGGAAGGTCGAGGATGTTTATGTTATGGTATTCACATTATTCATGTTCACTATGTTGAAACGATTCAGTATGATTGTTACTTTCACAACAGTAGCCGTTAGATTTCATTCGTCGTGTCAACTAGCAATTACTATCAGAATGCCAAAAGTGTTTTCAAATGAGGGAATACACCGATATTCATTTCGTGTACGGATTCTGTCACGGAAATGCACGAGCTGCCGTACGAGAGTGTCAACGTAGTTTCCTAACAGGAGAGTACCAGTAGTTTCTGTGGTTTAGTAATACCCATTTGCAATTACGTAATTTGGGTTCATTTCGACCTATGAATGAATATGATGATGTTTCGTTCAGCTCTTAAGACACCGACGACGCCTCGGAATAGAATTCTTAAATCTTTTTGATAATACTCTCTACACTAAAGTGTTCGACCCGTGGGGGCTTTTCAGGGCCAAACTTTGCAGAAAGATTATTCGCGAAAAAAAAAACAAAAAAACCCCCCCCCCCCCCCAAAAAATTTCCTTTTTTTTTTTTTTTTTTTTTTTTTTTTTTTCTTTTTTTTCTTTTTTTTTTTTTTTTTTTTTTTTTTTTCGTGTCCTCACTAGAGAGATCTAAGAGAGACTGCGTAGCGTGTGCTCCTCGATCTCGATCGGTGGACGGCAACAGATACGACTTGGCGAGGCGCACGGAGACTGGAGACGCGTAGGTATGTTCCCGCGCGAGTTTATGAGGGCATAACTTAGCCGACCACAGTAGCGACGCGCGGGGACGCGGAATCCGAAGTTCTCTGGATCCCCTGGCCCACCTCGTTCTTTTTCACCGTATAACATCTGTCGCATCGTGAACGCGAAGCGTTGGGAAGCGAGTCAAAATGCTAAGAGCAGGCGGCAAAAAACGAGAGAAAGACGAAAGGAGAGCGAGGACGGTTCCATTCACGCTACATGAGGTCCAGCTCCGATCTGTCTCTTCGGGCGACAAACAAAAGATAATGCACTTCTGCCGGATAGTCGACAGAAGGTTCCTCTCATCCCTCTCTCTCTCTCTTCCCTTTGTCTTTCTGTCTCTTTGTCGTCTTTCTCGCCGCTCCTTGTCGTCTTCCTTTCCTCTTCATCGCGCCCGACGATTAACTGCAGTTCTTTGCCGCGCGCTGAAAAAATGTCATCGGTTTATCTCGAACAAATATCTATCATCTCTCTTGTTTGATTTATCTCATAGCGACTAGTTGCGATCGCGGAGCCGATCAGACGCGGGCTCGATGGAAAACAAGGAAAACTCAAGCGAGAACAACGCGTGTCCTCGACAATAGCGCTCCGTCCCTCGCGAATTTTGCGTCAAATGGCGCGTAACATCGAGATCGTCGCGAATCCGAAGAAGAACGCGCGGATGCGAGGGAGCAAAATCGCGCCAGTTACAACTGCGCGTTTACACGGCGACGCGGAGCAACGTGTAATATAATATTGTACGTTTGCAGAGCGTCACCGGCAGACGTTGCGCGCGAACTTTATCACGCGCGCCGTTTTGTCGTTTTGTGCCCGGCAACAGCAGAAAATTTTCTGCAATTACGGGCGGAAGCCCGTGGCGCGCGCTTTCTCGCGCGGCGTGGAGATAAAAACCTACGCGCGCGTGGCCGGCCGCAGTCGTGTTCATAAAACACATTTAAACGACGTTCTGAATTCGTGTCGCGTCGGGTAAATAAATTTACGGGCCGCTTGAATAGAAATATATACGTCCCATTTAAATTTATCGTTGGACGCACGCAGTGATATTTCGTGCCGCGCGCGTGATGCACGCGTGGATCGACGCGATGTGTGATGGCCCAGTTTAGTCTAGTTTAGTCCCGTTGCGGCTTACAGCTGCATCGTATAGCCGGTAACTACCTATCGATTGGCAGTGCCCTTTTAATGCCGGCATGTGATACATAACGTTGACAAATGTCGCTTCATCGCAAAATGATGTATCAGATATATGATAAAAAAAAAACAGATCCCTCACGGTTTGCTTTATGGTCGTAACGATTATTCAAGTATTTCGTTGACGAACGAATCGCACTAAAAACTGCGCGAATATAAATTGAAATGATACAAAAGTATTTAAGCTATATAGAGATAAATGAAGAGAATGGAGGGTCATCAATTCTGAACACAACTTGTAGTAGATAGCTGTACCAGGATAAATTCAAAACGCAAGTTACACAAAAACTGAGAAACCAGAAATCAAAATTTGATAATCTAACAAGTAATCAAGAGAAAGCCAGGGATCGCAAATATCGTAAGACTCAAAACTCAAAATGTTCTTCGCAAGGTTTCCACGCGCGCGTTCGCCGGATGAATGGAAATTCCGCAATTAAAACCGACGCGATGATCTCACGTAGACTTCGTAAAAGCGAGGCGCGCGAGAGCTAGCTCGTGAAACGCGACGCGAAATCGTGACGATTCTCCGCCCCAGTTCCGAGGGTGTCGCGAGCCGTTTTAATGGTGGATATAGTTCGCCAGGATTGACAGGCGCTCGCGCCAAATAGGAGGGATGGGTCTTGTCCCACTTTTCATTCGGTACGATCGATCGCGCCGGTATTAAGTGCGTATTACGAGGTGATTAATTTGACACTTCCGCCGCGTCCGCCCTCTCGTCCCTCCGCTTGACACGAAGCCCACGTGACGTGGAGAATGCGTCGGCTGAACTAATAATTTTCTATTGGGTTGGCCAAAAAGTAATTGCGTTTTTTTTAATATAAAGAAAAGGCGAATTTTTCATGGGAAACAAAAACTTTATTAAACAATATATTGTCCATTTTGTTTGATCATCTTTTGCCATTTTTCAGGCAACTTCATGATTCCGCGCTCAAAAAAGTTCTTATCTTTTTCAGCAAAAAACAATTCCAACAACGATTTGATATCCTCATCAGCAGTCAAGGTTTTACCATTCAAGGCGTTTTGCAAAGAACGAAACGAATGGTAATCTGATGGTGCCAGGTCCGGCGAATATGGTGGATGTGGTAACACATCCCATCCAAGCTGCAACAATTTTTCACGAGTGACCAAACTTGTACGTGGTCTAGCGTTATCATGGTGAAACACAACACCTTTGCGATTCACCAATTCTCGACGTTTCTGTTTGATGGCATCATTTAATTTATCCAGTTGACGACAGTATACGTCTGAATTAATGGCTTGATTCCTCGCAAGCAGCTCGAAATACACAATACCTTTAAAGTCCCACCAGACTGACAGCATAATCTTTCCTTGGTGAATATCTGCTTTTCAAGTGCTTTCAGCAGGTTCATCACGCTTGCCCCACGATCTTTTTCGTTTGACGTTGTTGTAGACGATCGATTTTTCGTCGCCTGTTATTATACGTTTCAAAAATCGATCATTTTCCTCACGTTTCAAAAGAGAATCGCAGATGTCAATACGCTTAGTGAGATGAATTTCTTTCAGCTCATGTGCTACCCAAATATCGAGCTTACTAATGTATCCAAGTCGTTTTGAATGGTTTTCAACACTCGATTTCGATATGTTAAGATTCTCAGCAATCTCTCGGGTCGTTAAGCGCCGATTGGAATCGATCGGTGCCTTTATTTTGTCATCATCAATTTCGATTGGCCTTCCTGAGCGTGGTGCATCTTTCACATTACAATCTCGAGTTCGAAATTTAGTAAACCAATTTTGACACTGCCGTAGTTTTAAAGCATCTTCGCCATATATTGGGTTGGCCAAAAAGTAATTGCGTTTTTTTTATATAAATAAAAGGCGAATTTTTCATGGGAAACAAAACCTTTATTAAACAATATATTGTCCATTTTGTTTGATCATCTTTTGCCATTTTTCAGGCAACTTCATGATTCCGCGCTCAAAAAAGTTCTTATCTTTTTCAGCAAAAAACAATTCCAACAACGATTTGATATCCTCATCAGCAGTAAAGGTTTTACCATTCAAGGCGTTTTGCAAAGAACCAAACGAATGGTAATCTGATGGTGCCAGGTCCGGCGAATATGGTGGATGTGGTAACACATCCCATCCAAGCTGCAACAATTCTTCACGAGTGACCAAACTTGTACGTGGTCTGGCGTTATCATGGTGAAACACAACACCTTTGCGATTCACCAATTCTCGACGTTTCTGTTTGATGGCATCATTTAATTTATCCAGTTGACGACAGTATACGTCTGAATTAATGGCTTGATTCCTCGCAAGCAGCTCGAAATACACAATACCTTTAAAGTCCCACCAGACTGACAGCATAATCTTTCCTTGGTGAATATCTGCTTTTCAAGTGCTTTCAGCAGGTTCATCACGCTTGCCCCACGATCTTTTTCGTTTGACGTTGTTGTAGACGATCGATTTTTCGTCGCCTGTTATCATACGTTTCAAAAATCGATCATTTTCCTCACGTTTCAAAAGAGAATCGCAGATGTCAATACGCTTAGTGAGATGAATTTCTTTCAGCTCATGTGCTACCCAAATATCGAGCTTACTAATGTATCCAAGTCGTTTTGAATGGTTTTCAACACTCGATTTCGATATGTTAAGATTCTCAGCAATCTCTCGGGTCGTTAAGCGCCGATTGGAATCGATCGGTGCCTTTATTTTGTCATCATCAATTTCGATTGGCCTTCCTGAGCGTGGTGCATCTTTCACATTACAATCTCGAGTTCGAAATTTAGTAAACCAATTTTGACACTGCCGTAGTTTTAAAGCATCTTCGCCATATATTGGGTTGGCCAAAAAGTAATTGCGTTTTTTTTTATATAAATAAAAGGCGAATTTTTGATGGGAAACAAAACCTTTATTAAACAATATATTGTCCATTTTGTTTGATCATCTTTTGCCATTTTTCAGGCAACTTCATGATTCCGCGCTCAAAAAAGTTCTTATCTTTTTCAGCAAAAAACAATTCCAACAACGATTTGATATCCTCATCAGCAGTAAAGGTTTTACCATTCAAGGCGTTTTGCAAAGAACCAAACGAATGGTAATCTGATGGTGCCAGGTCCGGCGAATATGGTGGATGTGGTAACACATCCCATCCAAGCTGCAACAATTCTTCACGAGTGACCAAACTTGTACGTGGTCTGGCGTTATCATGGTGAAACACAACACCTTTGCGATTCACCAATTCTCGACGTTTCTGTTTGATGGCATCATTTAATTTATCCAGTTGACGACAGTATACGTCTGAATTAATGGCTTGATTCCTCGCAAGCAGCTCGAAATACACAATACCTTTAAAGTCCCACCAGACTGACAGCATAATCTTTCCTTGGTGAATATCTGCTTTTCAAGTGCTTTCAGCAGGTTCATCACGCTTGCCCCACGATCTTTTTCGTTTGACGTTGTTGTAGACGATCGATTTTTCGTCGCCTGTTATCATACGTTTCAAAAATCGATCATTTTCCTCACGTTTCAAAAGAGAATCGCAGATGTCAATACGCTTAGTGAGATGAATTTCTTTCAGCTCATGTGCTACCCAAATATCGAGCTTACTAATGTATCCAAGTCGTTTTGAATGGTTTTCAACACTCGATTTCGATATGTTAAGATTCTCAGCAATCTCTCGGGTCGTTAAGCGCCGATTGGAATCGATCGGTGCCTTTATTTTGTCATCATCAATTTCGATTGGCCTTCCTGAGCGTGGTGCATCTTTCACATTACAATCTCGAGTTCGAAATTTAGTAAACCAATTTTGACACTGCCGTAGTTTTAAAGCATCTTCGCCATATATTGGGTTGGCCAAAAAGTAATTGCGTTTTTTTTTATATAAATAAAAGGCGAATTTTTCATGGGAAACAAAACCTTTATTAAACAATATATTGTCCATTTTGTTTGATCATCTTTTGCCATTTTTCAGGCAACTTCATGATTCCGCGCTCAAAAAAGTTCTTATCTTTTTCAGCAAAAAACAATTCCAACAACGATTTGATATCCTCATCAGCAGTAAAGGTTTTACCATTCAAGGCGTTTTGCAAGGAACCAAACGAATGGTAATCTGATGGTGCCAGGTTTGGCGAATATGGTGGATGTGGTAACGCATCCCATCCAAGCTGCAACAATTTTTCACGAGTGACCAAACTTGTAGGTGGTCTGGCGTTATCATGGTGAAACACAACACCTTTGCGATTCACCAATTCTCGACGTTTCTGTTTGATGGCATCATTTAATTTATCCAGTTGACGACAGTATACGTCTGAATTAATGGCTTGATTCCTCGCAAGCAGCTCGAAATACACAATACCTTTAAAGTCCCACCAGACTGACAGCATAATCTTTCTTTGGTGAATATCTGCTTTTCAAGTGCTTTCAGCAGGTTCATCACGCTTGCCCCACGATCTTTTTCGTTTGACGTTGTTGTAGACGATCCATTTTTCGTCGCCTGTTATCATACGTTTCAAAAATCGATCATTTTCCTCACGTTTCAAAAGAGAATCGCAGATGTCAATACGCTCAGTGAGATGAATTTCTTTGAGTTCATGTGCTACCCAAATATCGAGCTTACTAATGTATCCAAGTCGTTTTGAATGGTTTTCAACACTCGATTTCGATATGTTAAGATTCTCAGCAATCTCTCGTGTCGTTAAACGCCGATTGGAATCGATCAGAGCCTTTATTTTGTCATCATCAATTTTGATTGGCCTTCCTGAGCGTGGTGCATCTTTCACATTACAATCTCGAGTTCGAAATTTAGTAAACCAATTTTGACACTGCCGCAGTTTTAAAGCATCTTCGCTATATATTGGGTTGGCCAAAAAGTAATTGCGTTTTTTTTTATATAAATAAAAGGCGAATTTTTGATGGGAAACAAAAACTTTATTAAACAATATATTGTCCATTTTGTTTGATCATCTTTTGCCATTTTTCAGGCAACTTCATGATTCCGCGCTCAAAAAAGTTCTTATCTTTTTCAGCAAAAAACAATTCCAACAACGATTTCATATCCTCATCAGCAGTAAAGGTTTTACCATTCAAGGCGTTTTGCAAAGAACCAAACGAATGGTAATCTGATGGTGCCAGGTTTGGCGAATATGGTGGATGTGGTAACGCATCCCATCCAAGCTGCAACAATTTTTCACGAGTGACCAAACTTGTACGTGGTCTGGCGTTATCATGGTGAAACACAACACCTTTGCGATTCACCAATTCTCGACGTTTCTGTTTGATGGCATCATTTAATTTATCCAGTTGACGACAGTATACGTCTGAATTAATGGCTTGATTCCTCGCAAGCAGCTCGAAATACACAATACCTTTAAAGTCCCACCAGACTGACAGCATAATCTTTCCTTGGTGAATATCTGCTTTTCAAGTGCTTTCAGCAGGTTCATCACGCTTGCCCCACGATCTTTTTCGTTTGACGTTGTTGTAGACGATCGATTTTTCGTCGCCTGTTACATACGTTTCAAAAATGGATCATTTTCCTCACGTTTCAAAAGAGAATCGCAGATGTCAATACGCTTAGTGAGATGAATTTCTTTCAGCTCATGTGGTACCCAAATATCGAGCTTACTAATGTATCCAAGTCGTTTTGAATGGTTTTCAACACTCGATTTCGATATGTTAAGATTCTCAGCAATCTCTCGTGTCGTTAAACGCCGATTGGAATCGATCGGTGCCTTTATTTTGTCATCATCAATTTCGATTGGCCTTCCCGAGCTTGGTGCATCTTTCGCATTAAAATCTCGAGATCGAAATTTAGTAAACCAATTTTGACACTGCCGCAGTTTTAAAGCATCTTCGCCATATACATGACATAACTTTTTATGAGCTTGCACAGCATTTTTCCCTTTTCGGAAGTAATAAAACAAAATATGAGGAAAATGTTCTTTTTGAATTTCCATTTTGAAATCGACGGCAAACAAACAATTGTTAACGAAATCGTGTACTTTCTTTTTCTAAAACAAGCTTGAACCGTGAGTTGTTAACCTACATAATGAATTTGCGGTTTAGAATGAAGTTAGTTACATTTCAAGACATGCATGTCCATCTATTGGAAAAAAACGCAATTACTTTTTGGCCAACCCAATACATTTAAATCAATAGAGTTCGTAACGTTCGCAGTGACGCGCGCATCCCGCGTGGCACCGTTTTAAATATTTATTCACTTGCCGTGGCGGTGATTAGAAAATGACGCGGAAATTACTACACGGTCGAATTGCGAGCCAGGCAGGGGATCCTCTCGCGGAATGTGACGCTGACAACACGCGCGGGCAACGCGATTCCACGTGTGTTAATTTATATGGAACTCGATGAAACGTGATAGACTGCTGAACACGAATCGCCAAGCCGCGCGCATTGAAGGAAGCCGCAGAGTTAATGGTCAAATGTTGCACTAGCGAGCCGTGATGCCAAATGAGCGCAGCCATTTAATTTTAAACACGGAATCGCGCGGCACTGTTCGCACAAATCGGCAACAAAAACACGACAGCATGATTCTAGTGAATTATATTGATCGTAGACGATTTATTATTCAGGAAATAAATTTGGTGAATAGAACAATATTCTTTTATTGAAAATTAAACTTCATTCTGCTGAAATGATGAATGTACATTAACCGGCGCAATTTTTGAATTACATTTATTATTCATCCGACCAATATCGTATGCCGAAAAATTCTAACAATTTCAAATATTAAAACTGAATTTCTGTAAAGTTAGCTGAAAATTGAGAGTTTCATTACATGTTCGTTTTCAAAGCGCACTTCATTAAAATAATTTCCCTCCAATCAATCATGATTAATTCCCCAAATTATACCCCAGCATCATTAAAGAATAATTATTTCGCTTTCCAAGGCTAATATCTATAGCACACCAAGTGCATCTACAATAGTACGAAACACTGCAGAGTAAAAGAAAGAAATTAAATTGCGGGCATACATAATTAGGTGTCCACAGCGACAGCTACAGCGACACGCGGAAACGCATTATTATTCTCGCAAGTGCGTTTCCCCATATGCAGCTCCGGCCCCCGCGTCCGTCACAGAGACACGCTGCCTATCCCTCGTCCACGAAATTAAGGTAATGTCCTAATTAACGCGGGATGCTCGTTATTTCTTCGAGTACCGCGGCCGTTCTCGCGGCGTAGATATTGTCCAATTAAAGCGTCACTCGTAATCGAGGCGGGCAAGGGAAGTCGGTAAAACGCGCGACGGCATTGCTGGGTGTATATCGAGGAGTCAGTCCACCATGAGCCGCCATAAAAGTTTGAGTGCGTCCCTTAATGTGGTATTCGCATAGGAGGAAACTCCTAAGGGACAAGAGCGACTGCAGAGCGCGCGGAGGGTCGACTTGAGAAAAAAAGTCATAACTGCCTTGATTCACGGTAGCGCGTTCCGCTGTGCTGCGCTCCTCCTCCAGCTCCTTTCACATCTCTCTCCTTTTTTCTGATGTACATCTCTTTTTCTCTCCCCTTCTCCGTCTCTCCCCTTTCTTTCCCCACGAGCTAGCTTAGATTTTTCTAAAGCCCTCTGTCATCGTTGAGCTTTTCAGACTTTCCGCAGCGCTCTGTTAAGCGAGGTTCTCCTCTACCTTCTCTCGTTCTCATTCTCTTTCTCTTGCTGCTACTGGAATTTATTGCCCCTCGCGCTTTTATGTAAATCGCCTGCTTATAAGATTTCATCAGCCGGTAGCGAAATGTCATCTGCACGACGATCGATATCCTCAACGATAATCCGCAATTTCAAGTTTGTTCTTACAACTATTAAGGGGGGAGCCTGCTTTAGAACGTTGAAAATAAGGTATAATTTTACGAATTTTTTTGGAGAAACTATACAGCGGATCATTATAAAACTTTGATGCATTTATTAGTACATGTTTAAAGATAAACAAAATTATTTTTTTATTTGAATATATCGCCTGTAGAGGTCGTCCTGGAGGCATCTTAGTGCAGCCGGCATTGTAAATTGGTGAGCATTTTCCTGCCTCCAAATTTCATCCAAACTGAAAAATTGAAATATTTTCTCGTTATTTATGAATTCCCATCGTCGATGAACCTTTAATATTCATAAAAACATTAAGTTAAACAATTATTTTTGCATGAAAAAGTTCAAAAACTTTGCCTAAAAATCGTACTTCTGTTTTCTAAGCTCCACCATTTTGGCACTTTTCAACTTTTTTCTTCTCTCTTTGGTTCATCGACGATGGGAATTCATAAATAACGAGAAGATATTTCAATTTTTCAGTTTAGACGAAATTTGGAGGCAGGAGAATGCTCACCAATTTGCAATGCCGGCGACGCGGCTGCACTAAGATTTCTCCAGGACGACCTCTACAAGCGATATATTCAAACCAAAAAATAATTTTTTTTATCTTTAAACATGTACTAATAAATGCATCAAAGTTTTATAATGATCCGCTGTATAGTTTCTCCAAAAACAATTCGTAAAATATACCTTATTTTCAGCGTTCTAAAGCAGGCTCCCCCCTTAATGGAACAAAATGATATTTTTGTATTGCAATCCACATGTGGCATAAAATAAAATTAAAAGAATGATATAATTAGAGAGGAGTCGCGTGTTTTGTCACTTTGGTTCAACGTTTACTGGTTATGATATACCAATAATGATATAATCATTATCAATAATTATATGATTGCACAGAAAAGTCTTTTATAAAATATTTGCTGAAATTTTGAGCTTCGCTTCACCCTTTGACAAGTCTCTTACAATCTTATAAATGAGATTCTCCGCGAAGAAAAATCCACTATTTTACGAAATTATTTGGGGAAAACTTTACGAGGACCCTTTTCTTGCGACGCAAAGTTCGATCGATCCCAGAGTTTCATTGCGAAAGTCTGATCGCGTAAAAGCTCTTTTACGAGCAGTTTAATACTTGGAAGCTGCTAAAGGTGCATTCGCGTTCTCCTTTTCTCTGCTAGCAGCATGTTAGGCGATTATAAGTGTATCGAGTCTTCTCCAGTTTATATGATATGCATATATATAACGTTCATCATGAGACGTTGATTAAAAGAGTTGTCATTTGATTTTTTTAAGTTTTCTGTTCTGGTCAACAAAGTGACAGCTCGTGACAATTAATCAAAGATTAATTCGGCGAGGTTTGGTTTTTCAACTGCATTTGTAGAAAGACCTGAGGGATGCAGAAGGTAACAACATTCTGCTTGAATGACCGGTAAACAGGAACCCGAAAGTTCCTTCATCGGGGATCCGACACGCGGCCTAAGGATTTAAGCCACTTCGGTAGTTTCTTGGCCGGCGACATCGTCGAATTATACGGCGCACGATAAAACGAATCCTCCCGCGAACTTCCCTCCGAGTCCCGGACTTACGACAGAAGCCTGCGGGGGGGTGGGCCTCGGGAATGCTCCTTCTCGTTTAAATATCGCCCTAATCTCGTTGGCCGCGAACACCGCGCTCACCCTCCTCCTTCGATGCCTTTCCCCCTCCGTGCCTTAATTCTCCGCGAGCGTAAAGTTCGGAGCTCGGGTGACAAATCGCTGCGACCGCGGATTATCCGCGGACGAAAAACTAATTAAGCCAAAATGCCGTGCCGAGCCGCCACCCCCTTTGCCGTCGTCCGAAACTCGGCAGATTCAGCGGATTCCGCCGTCCTTCGTGCCGAATATTTTCCGAGGTCGCGGATATCTTCTACCCCTATTCTCTCTCCCCCCAGCGCCAGTGTCTCTCGTTTGAGTTATACCGAGTACAGGCACCAAGGAGAAGCCACCGATGTGTCTACCAGCGGGACAAAAACCATCGAAATCGCCGAGGCTCTCCCGAGCACGCCTATCTAAATAGTTGTCGGAGTCCATAAATCCGACCGCTTAAAGCTCGATTCGCGCTGCTCGTTTAACCCCCTTTACTCCCTGGGTGCACGTCGGCGGACTGCCGCCACGAAGCCCTTCCGGAAATTCAAAGTGGTACACCCACAGAAAAGATTTCTGGACTTAATGCTATTACTCTTTAATCTATCATAAAATAAGATCGCTATAGCGACAATCATATTTATCATTGAAAAGAAGCATATTTTAATCTCGAATAGAAAATTCTAAAATCTAGATTTAAATAATCTTGGTGCTATCTCATTAATTTTCTCAGAAGGATTTAGATAAAAATTTCTAGCAAGTTCAAAATATTCTTGATTTCAGAATATTGTGAGATCTAAAAGACATCTTATTCTATTCTTCTAAGAGAATTTGTAGAATCTGCACACAACGGCCAATATTTATGTGTTGCAATCGAAAATCGGGAAAGTGTTTCTGTTATTTACAATGAATAAGTGGAAATGTCTTATCTCGAATCTTATTTCTCAAGTAAGTATATTGTATATACTTACTTACATTTCCATATCTTTTAATATTTCTTGTAGAGTATTGCACTTATTCATTGTAAATAACAGAAACACTTTCCCGATTTTCGATTGCAACACAAATATTGGCCGTTTTATCCGAATAAAGGACGCAGAAGCGCCGAGTCGACGAGCGACCGTGAGAAAATGATGCGTCGACATCGACACAGCCTACTATAAAGTGGCGCTAATATCAAATTATTCTACATACAATATATAAGCATAAATTTGTATATGTTACTCTTGTCTCGAGACAGTAAGACAATCTTATTTAATTCGAGAGAGAAGAATAGAAATTACTGATCTAAATTAAAAATTGTTTTATTTTCATATTTTTTATACTTGTAATACGATTAAATTAGTCAAGAATACTTTTCGTCTTGTTATCAGAAATCATTTCTGAGGGTGCACGGATTAATCGCGATGTAATCATTGATTATCACTTGGCCTTCCATTTTCATACTTACCATTGGCAGCGATCATAACTCCAAGCTTGTTTGATTAAACTGTTTTGTCCTCCTGTTTTGTTTAGACATAGTTTACGCGATTGCGTGACCGGTGTCTTTTATAACTGGTACACGACGATTGTCAACCCTCTCGCTACACCCACAGAAAAGATTTCTGGACTTAATGCTATTACTCTTTAATCTATCATAAAATAAGATCGCTATAGCGACAATCATATTTATTACTGAAAAGAAGCATATTTTAATCTCGAATAGAAAATTCGAAAATCTAGATTAAAATAATCTTGGTGCTATCTCATTAATTTTCTCAGAAGGATTTAGATAAAAATTTCTAGCAAGTTCAAAATATTCTTGATTTAAGAATATTGTCAGATCTAAAAGACATCTTATTCTATTCTTCTAAGAGAATTTGTAGAATCTGCACACAACGGCCAATATTTATGTGTTGCAATCGAAAACCGGGAAAGTATTTCTGTTATTTACAATGAATAAGTGGAAATGTCTTATCTCGAATCTTATTTCTCAAATAAGTATATTGTATATACTTACTTACATTTCCATATCTTTTAACATTTCTTGTAGAGTATTGCACTTATTCCTTGTAAATCTTTCCCGATTTTCGATTGCAACACATAAATATTGGCCGTTTTATCCGAATAAAGGACGCAGGAGCGCAGAGTCGACGAGCGACCGTGAGAAAATGATGCGTCGACATCGACACAGCCTACTATAAAGTGGCGCTAATATCAAATTATTCTACATACAAGAATATATAAGCATAAATTTGTATGTGTTACTCTTGTCTCAAGACAGTGAAACAATCTTATTTAATTCGAGAGAGAAGAATAGAAATTACTGATTTAAATTAAAAATTGTTTTATTTTCATATTTTTTATACTTGTAATACGATTAAATTAGTAAAGAATATTTTTGGTCTTGTTATCAGAAATCCTTTCTGAGGGTGCATGGATTAATCGCGATGTAATCATTGATTATCACTTGGCCTTCCATTTTCATACTTACCATTGGCATCGATCATAACTCCAAGCTTGTTTGATTAAACTGTTTTGTCCTCCTGTTTTGTTTAGACATAGTTTACGCGATTATGTGACCGGTGTCTTTTATAACTGGTACACGACGATTGTCAACCCTCTCGCTACACCCACAGAAAAGATTTCTGGATTTAATGCTATTACTCTTTAATCTATCATAAAATAAGATCGCTATAGCGACAATCATATTTATTACTGAAAAGAAGCATATTTTAATCTCGAATAGAAAATTCGAAAATCTAGATTAAAATAATCTTGGTGCTATCTCATTAATTTTCTCAGAAGGATTTAGATAAAAATTTCTAGCAAGTTCAAAATATTCTTGATTTAAGAATATTGTCAGATCTAAAAGACATCTTATTCTATTCTTCTAAGAGAATTTGTAGAATCTGCACACAACGGCCAATATTTATGTGTTGCAATCGAAAATCGGGAGTGTTTCTGTTATTTACAATGAATAAGTGGAAATGTCTTATCTCGAATCTTATTTCTCAAGTAAGTATATTGTATATACTTACTTACATTTCCATATCTTTTAATATTTCTTGTAGAGTATTGCACTTATTCATTGTAAATAACAGAAACACTTTCCCGATTTTCGATTGCAACACATAAATATTGGCCGTTTTATCCGAATAAAGGACGCAGGAGCGCAGAGTCGACGAGCGACCGTGAGAAAATGATGCGTCGACATCGACACAGCCTACTATAAAGTGGCGCTAATATCAAATTATTCTACATACAAGAATATATAAGCATAAATTTGTATGTGTTACTCTTGTCTCAAGACAGTGAAACAATCTTATTTAATTCGAGAGAGAAGAATAGAAATTACTGATTTAAATTAAAAATTGTTTTATTTTCATATTTTTTATACTTGTAATACGATTAAATTAGTAAAGAATATTTTTGGTCTTGTTATCAGAAATCCTTTCTGAGGGTGCATGGATTAATCGCGATGTAATCATTGATTATCACTTGGCCTTCCATTTTCATACTTACCATTGGCATCGATCATAACTCCAAGCTTGTTTAATTAAACTGTTTTGTCCTCCTGTTTTGTTTAGACATAGTTTACGCGATTGCGTGACCGGTGTCTTTTATAACTGGTACACGACGATTGTCAACCCTCTCGCTACACCCACAGAAAAGATTTCTGGACTTAATGCTATTACTCTTTAATCTATCATAAAATAAGATCGCTATAGCGACAATCATATTTATTACTGAAAAGAAGCATATTTTAATCTCGAATAGAAAATTCGAAAATCTAGATTAAAATAATCTTGGTGCTATCTCATTAATTTTCTCAGAAGGATTTAGATAAAAATTTCTAGCAAGTTCAAAATATTCTTGATTTAAGAATATTGTCAGATCTAAAAGACATCTTATTCTATTCTTCTAAGAGAATTTGTAGAATCTGCACACAACGGCCAATATTTATGTGTTGCAATCGAAAATCGGGAGTGTTTCTGTTATTTACAATGAATAAGTGCAATACTCTACAAGAAATATTAAAAGATATGGAAATGTAAGTAAGTATATACAATAAACTTACTTGAGAAATAAGATTCGAGATAAGACATTTCCATTGCACTTATTCATTGTAAATAACAGAAACACTTTCCCGATTTTCGATTGCAACACATAAATATTGGCCGTTTTATCCGAATAAAGGACGCAGAAGCGCCGAGTCGACGAGCGACTGTGAGAAAATGATGCGTCGACATTGACAAAGCCTACTATAAAGTGGCGCTAATATCAAATTATTCTACATACAAGAATATATAAGCATAAATTTGTATATGGTACTCTTGTCTCAAGACAGTGAGACAATCTTATTTAATTCGAGAGAGAAGAATAGAAATTACTGATTTAAATTAAAAATTGTTTTATTTTCATATATTTTATACTTGTAATACGATTAAATTAGTGAAGAATATTTTTCGTCTTGTTATCAGAAATCCTTTCTGAGAGTGTATCGACCACGCCGCGATAATCGGAAGAACGCAAGAAAATCCGCGCGACACACGTCTGATCCCGAAGATCGGCAAGTCCTACCCTGAGATCCGCGTTTGATTACATGAAAACTGGCTGCAGTTAAAAATGCTGTTAATTTTCGAGTCATTTACTGATCTATGCTTTGGCGATATATTCGATCTATAATGTCGAAATTTGTTAGTATCTCTTCCCGAAGAAATTTTTGGCAGATGTTGCAATAATTAAATGTTGCATCAGATTTTTAATCGAGTACCATTTACCTTTTCTTCTTCCACCGATCGATTAATTTTTTCGATTAATTTGTTTTCTTCTTGTTCGAGCTTTTTGTGCTGAGATTCCGTCCGAGTTGATGAAGGAGGCATTATTTATCAGATATTTATAAATTCTCCGCCTGGATACCACTATTTTCGGCGTATCCAGACACCGTAGGCTATTGCATAGGGAAGCATAGCGATACCAGATACCACGGAAGAGATATCCGCTCGGAGAGTTTCTTGGACCACACCTTACTCTAAGTACATCCTAAGACGGACTTACTCCGTTGGAGATTACGCTTAAGTCCTCTCGACAAAGTGTCACATTGTCTCGCCCTTATCGTGGCAATTGACTTTAGCGCGTATCGCGTTGCTTGTGTATACCTGCAGTAAACTACTGCAAAAAATGTTTTACGATAGTTCTCCGAAGGAAGAAAGAGAGCGTAAAAAAGACATACCTGCCTCGAGAGTTTTACTGAAAGGTCTACTTGCATCAATTTTGATTGAATAGCTTCTTCGATCGCTTGCCGTCAGTTCTAAATGAGTAACGTTTCTATTTATATTAACATTTTTTGACATACCAAACTTTTTCTTATTACTGTGACTTTTTCTTTCTTCGCAAAAGCTATTACAAATATGTTCAGAAAAAAATTAATTCAGTGTTACTTTTGATGCGAGCTAAAAGATAAAGTAAGAAAAGCGCAACGAAAATGACTTCACAGATGCGTCACGTTAGAAGAAAACGAGCCGCACGCGTACCGATTTTATAATGAACGGAAAAAACTAAGATGAAGAAAGATGAAGCAGGAAAAGGAAAGAGACAGACAGACAGAGAGAGAGAGAGAGAATGGATTCTCCTTCGTCTTCTTTCCGCGCCACTAATAGAAGTGTCACGAACAGCCAGGCCTTATAATCCGTCCGTGCTAATTTCAAACCGCATCGGGAGCGTTCCTGGAACACGAAGAGCGATCAGACCACACTTTTCCCAGATTTGTCGTCTCTCGAAAGCCGTAAACTTTCTGAAACCGCTCGTGAAACCCGTAACACGACACTTTTTCCTAAACTAGTACAACACAGGCGCGCGCTATTTTATTTTTCAATATTAATAATGTTTTCGAATAATAATATTCATCTATTATTTATTATATGCACAATTATCATACTCTACCAAATTGTTAACCTCCACCCGAAGACATTTAACACGGCTTTTTTAAGAGTGGATTTGGCATATTGCGAAGAGTTTTCGACGATTAAAAATCCTTTAGATTTAGAAATGAAAAAGTTCTAGCCATTAAAATTTTTTCTTTTTCCGAGGAGTTCTGTGCTATTTATATTGTTAATTGGCATATTGCCTAGAGTTATCGATGATTTAAAATTCGTTAAAACAATAAATGAAAGAGTTCTAGCCATTAAAATTTTTTCTTTTCCGAGGAGTTCTGTGCTATTTATATTGTTAATTGGCATATTGCCTAGAGTTCTCGATTATTTAAAATTCGTTAAAACAATAAATGAAAGAGTTCTAACCATTAAAATGTTTTTCTTTTCCGAGGAGTTCTGTGCTATTTATATTGTTAATTGGCATTTTGCCTAGAGTTCTCGATAATTTAAAATTCGTTAAAACAATAAATGAAAGAGTTCTAACCATTAAAATGTTTTTCTTTTCCGAGGAGTTCTGTGCTATTTATATTGTTAATTGGCATTTTGCCTAGAGTTCTCGATGATTTAAAATTCGTTAAAACAATAAATGAAAGAGTTCTAGCCATTAAATTTTTTTCTTTTCCAAGGAGTTCTGTGCTATTTATATTGTTAATTGGCATTTTGCCTAGAGTTCTCGATGATTTAAAATTCGTTAAAACAATAAATGAAAGAGTTCTAGCCATTAAAATTTATATTATACGCTATGCGCGCGCTATTTTATTTTATTTTTTACGATGAAATAAATACACAAATAAAAACACAAATTTATCAATATAACCGCACTGACAGCCACTATGACATTCTGACATTCGCAACACGAAGTTCAAGCCACACGAAGTTCGAGCCAAGCGAGGTAACCAATCAGCGTCGCGGAAAACGCGACTTACGCTTTGTCGCGATTAAAAATCTAGTGAGATATCTCCGATTATTCTCTCATTTGCTCAGCTTACATATTTCCCTTTATAATTGCATAACAAGCAATTAAAAACTGCTTTTAATTTCGTGAGATATGTTATACATATCAATATATCGTTTGCATTTGTATTATTATGTCTGTATAATTAGGAGGTTCTTTTTCGATTTTCCTCACGGTAATATTACGGAAACGATTAACGACGGTCCGTTAAATGCACAGCGATAGCAGGGCTCCATCGACGAGAGATAATTAAAAAGGTAATGAGTAAGCGGATACTTGTCCGGACGCGGAGAAAGAGAGGGAAAGAGCACGGTGCCCCTTAAACATGGTTCGACAGCTGGCCGATAAAATAATGACGCAGACGAAAAATCAATCTTCTCCGCAGATAGAGTTTCTCCGATATTGCAAGAGGTTCGAACCGTCGTCGCTGGCTATTATGTTGGGAGTGTAATAACGCTAATAATAACGGAAGCGCAACAAATTACGAGAAAGGTACAGGCGCGAGCTTCCGAAACCTTTTACTATCTTCTTCAAAGTTCAGCAGGGTGCAAATTATTTCCACTTTCCTATTATTTTATTATTTTATTATAACTGAACTGATTTTTATTAATTATCATCGCGCATATGTTCAGTTTAAAATCGTGACTAATAAGAAAACATAAGAAGGCGTGAAATTGTATTCTTAAAGATGCGCTTTTCATGGATGTATTACATTAAAAATTATTATAAAAAAATATTCGTCTGCGGATCGTTGTAATATAAAGATAATGTAAGGAAGATGTCAAGTGCCATTGCATAAAGTTCTTTACCTCGATCTAAGCTGAAGCTTGAGCGAACGATGCCACGACTGCAAAACGATAATTATTAAGCAACTTGCGACAAAGTTGATGCTCGCTATACAGCACAGTATGTTACAAGAACTTAGTTCCTCAAACGTGAACGAGATTAAGGTGCGACTCGAGTCTTCGCACAAAGCTTTCCCGTAATGAGAAACTTCGTCTTCCACTCTTGCTCCCGCGTTTTCTTGTTTCTTCTTCAGCGACTTTTCCCTCGCGGATCATGCCCTGCATGCCGACCACCGGGATTAAAAACTGACGGGCGACTTATGCCGAATACATCAACATGATGGTGTCCTAAGAAGCATTTGTCCAGTAACTTTGCTAATGAAAAATTTTTATCTATTTATTCAACGCAACAAAGATGAATAATGCAGACTATGTTCTAGATTAGAGAATCGCGAATCCGAATGAAAAACAATTCGGATACATCTACTACAAAGCGGATAAATCGATATTAATTCTCAATAAAATAATGAATATTATTAATTAACTTTGAATATTAATTAAGTTCGGGAATACGCTAATGACTACAGTCACGAAACATTAAAATATTAGAAGATCGCACAAAAAAGAAGAAAATTTTATTCTTTTTTTACCGAGCTCTCGCGAAACAGAATTCAGTAAAAGTGAACAAGTACACTTGCTGTATTGAACATCCTCCATGTTTCCTAACTCATTGATGGTCAGATCTGCAACCGACTTGAGTCGATCAGCCTCCGGCGAGAATCTCATAACACAGGAAAATATTTTGTCTCACCGTGTGATCCGCGGAACGCACATGATTTTCCATTCTCCTTTACGCTACTCGGAAGATATTTTTCACGTCTCAATTCTCCTATATGCAATATCGCAGGAAAACAGGAGCATCACTTATCATCTCAGTAAGAGAAGAATTGTTTTGCATTTTTACACTATCGCGATGTAGGGAGGAGGAGAGCATGCTGATTTTCAGGAATTGATATCACTCCTTCGTATATTCTCGCTCTTTGTTCTTCTTTATTAATCTGCATACCGATGGTTACGAACTTACAAGAGTTCAGACTTACGTCGGAATTTAACCGCCACAAATAAATTCCGATATAAATTTGAACCACTCGTGTGATGTAATAATTACAATTTAACGAGTTAGATGTATTGGGTTGGCCAAAAAGTAATTGCGTTTTTTTTTATATAAATAAAAGGCGAATTTTTCATGGGAAACAAAAACTTTATTAAACAATATATTGTCTATTTTGTTTGATTATCTTTTGCCATTTTTCAGGCAACTTCATGATTCCGCGCTCAAAAAAGTTCTTATCTTTTTCAGCAAAAAACAATTCCAACAACGATTTCATATCCTCATCAGCAGTAAAGGTTTTACCATTCAAGGCGTTTTGCAAAGAACCAAACGAATGGTAATCTGATGGTGCCAGGTCTGGCGAATATGGTGGATGTGGTAACGCATCCCATTCAAGCTGCAACAATTTTTCACGAGTGACCAAACTTGTACGTGGTCTGGCGTTATCATGGTGAAACACAACACCTTTGCGATTCACCTATTCTCGAGGTTTTTGTTTGATGGAATCATTTAATTTATCCAGTTGACGACAGTATACGTCTGAATTAATGGTTTGATTCCTTGCAAGCAGCTCAAAATACACAGTCCCACCAGACTGACAGCATAATCTTTCCTTGGTGAATATCTGCTTTTCAAGTGCTTTGAGCAGGTTCATCACGCTTGCTCCACGATCTTTTTCGTTTGACGTTGTTGTAGACGATCGATTTTTCGTCGCCTGTTATCATACGTTTCAAAAATCGATCATTTTCCTCACGTTTCAAAAGAGAATCGCAGATGTCAATACGCTTAGTGAGATGAATTTCTTTCAGCTCACGTGGTACCCAAATATCGAGCTTACTAATGTATCCAAGTCGTTTTGAATGGTTTTCAACACTCGATTTCGATATGTTAAGATTCTTAGCAATCTCTCGTGTCGTTAAACGCCGATTGGAATCGATCAGTGCCTTTATTTTGCCATCATCAATTTCGATTGGCCTTCCCGAGCGTGGTGCATCTTTCACATTAAAATCTCCAGATCGAAATTTATTAAACCAATTTTGACACTGCCGCAGTTTTAAAGCATGTTCGTCATATACATGGCATAACTTTTTATGAGCTTGCACAGCGTTTTTCCCTTTTCGGAAGTAATAAACCAAAATATGAGGAAAATGTTCTTTTTGATTTTCCATTTTGAAATCGACGGCAAACAAACAATTGTTAACGAAATCGTGTACTTTCTTTTTGTAAAACAAGCTTGAACCGTGAGTTGTTAACCTACATAATGAATTTGCGGTTTAGAATGAAGTTAGTTACATTTCAAGACATGTATGTCCATCTATTGGAAAAAACGCAATTACTTTTTGGCCAACCCAATATTAATTCATGTGTGGCACAAAAGGATCTTCAGAACCTTGCATCGTCGCGTACGATGAATTTAACAGCAAGACTGCTAAGCTGCTAAATCACGTGCGATAAAAAATTATTAAATGAGTCTGTCGTTGGGATACGGGTCAGGTTCTTCGTGGTGACTTTCTACAATCCTGACCGGTTCCTTCATGACGCCCGAGCTCCTGTTTCTTCTTCGTGGCGGCGTCGGGATCTGCTGCAATATCTCCGCTGCATCATCCAAATTGTGAAACAACCTGTCCGGTTTCTCGGGCGCTTCTCCGACGGACTTTGTGCTGACTTTATCCTTCGCATTGACCTCCCCCAGATTCTCGAAGAAGTCGCAACTCGATCCTAGCTTTTTGGAAATAGCACTAGCCGCGGCGCCGCACGTGCTCTCGCTTGTTTCCGGTTTCTCGTCGTTTTTCAGATCGACTTCCGTCATGACCCTCTCTTCCCAGATGCAAAAGGATACCTTCCTCGTCTTCGGGGTCGAGTCCGAGTCTCCGAGAATCTGCTCCAAGGATGTGGATGACTGATCTGTCTTGCGTTCGGGCGCGCTATCAGCTAGAAGAGCGTCATTGGTCGTTGGACGATCCATTATTTCGTCAATCGCATTGCGCTTCTCCACAGGGACGATCCTCGGCTCGAGAATCCTCTCGGCAAGGATCTGCTTGCAATCTCCGTTCGTGTTCTCGCTCTTGGCGCTTTCGTCAGGCTGATCCTCCTTCTCCAGCATATCCGAGAGCGCCACCTCCAGCTCGGTGAGGCTCGGCGTCATCGAGCTGAGATTGCTCCCATCGACTGCTGCCTCATCATTCAGTACCTTCAGCAAACTCGAGTGATCGTTGTCCAGAATCTGAGCTTTGATCTTCGGCTCCGGACTCGGCGGCGGTGTTCTCGCCGGCTGATCCGGATGGCCATCTTTCACCGAGTTGCCCGTCGCGTCCTTCGCCAAACCCTCGTCGAAGAAGTCGACGATCACCTCCTCGTCCACCCCCTCCAGCATTTCCCTTGGCAGCGACTCCTCCGATATCGTCCTGATCAGTTTGCTCGTTACGTCGGAATGCGCACGCAGCTCCTTGGATTCATACGGCTCGTCGTAAGGCTCGCTCTCGTTCGACAGGCTGCGGCCGAAGATCAACCTCGATTGGCCAGCCGATCGATCGGATTCCCGGACGACGGCGCCGTTCCTGCAGGACCCTCCGATCGTATCTGCCAAATGGAACGTCCGCGGTTTAACTAGTCACGTACGCGAATAGTTGGGTACCTTCTACACTCCGGACGATTACCCGACCGCCCGAACGGGATAGAATCCAAGAGCGGATAAGTACGTAGCGGGACGATGGGACGATGGGACGAAGGAAGGGTCCTCGCGCGGCGATTGCGGTCGGGCGTACATTCGGCTACACCGCAGACGATTTCTTGTAAATAGGGAGAGGAATTTCACTCATCGTCACTTCTTCCGCGAATTGAGATTCGTTCCGCGTCTTCCGCAACTGGGATTTTACGGAGCTTTCAGGGCGGAAAGATTGAGATGTGAAATTCAACTTACGAGGATCTGTGATTTGTTGCCTGAAGATTGAAAGATTGAATTAACGAAATTTGGAAGTTTTTTACGTAAATTGCTCATGATTAATTGTTACTGTTAACCTACCGATTGAGACATCTCTTAAAGATACTTTAGAGAAAATCTTTGATTAACTTGCGATTATACAGGGTGGCCCATTTAAATTTATACAGTCGATTTTTTAAAAAACTAAAAGAGATACGAAAAAATGTTTCAGACAGACATGTCACGATTTCGAGGGGGACATAAGATGATACCATTGGTTTGACCTTGAATAGTCGTTTGAAGGTCACGCGAAGATCACCTTCAATTTCTTAAATTGAAACCCCAACTTTTTATTGCAGATTCTTATTCTCCATCGAAAAGTAAGTAACTTTTGTCTGAAACATTTTTCCGAAAAATGTCATCTTATGTCCTTAAAATTTCCTTAAAACTCATCTTGAAGATCATTTTAAGGACATAAGATGACATTTTTCGGAAAAATGTTTCAGACAAGAGTTGCATGTTTTCTCGCGTAGAATCCGAATCCGTAATAAAAAATACCATGTCTCATTAAAAAAAATTTCAGACCGGAAGTTAGAATTCTGAAATTGTTTTTTTAATGAGACATGGTATTTTTTATTACGGATTCGGATTCTACGCGAGAAAACATGCAACTTTTGTCTGAAACATTTTTCCGAAAAATGTCATCTTATGTCCTTAAAATGATCTTCAAGATGAGTTTTGAGGACATTTTAAGGACATAAGATGACATTTTTCGGAAAAATGTTTCAGACAAAAGTTACTTACTTTTCGATGGAGAATAAGAATCTGCAATAAAAAGTTGGAGTTTCAGTTTAAGAAATTGAAGGTGATCTTCGCGTGACCTTCAAACGACTATTCAAGGTCAACCCAATGGTATCACCTTATGTCCCCCTCGAAATCGTGACATGTCTGTCTGAAACATTTTTTCGTATCTCTTTTAGTTTTTTAAAAAATCGACTGTATAAATTAAAATGGGCCACCCTGTATAAGGTATTACAGGCTCATAATATTTTTATGTATGTATTTTCACTCGACTTCTCGATTATTATATTTTATTATTGTCGATATTTACCCAAAACCGAGCGGTGCAGTTCCTCGTTCAAGAAAAATGGTTCCCTACGACCTGGCGACGATGCTAGCTCACAAACCGGTGATATTTGACAGACTTCCGACATCTTAGGAGGCTCGAAATACTTCAACGAACTGAAAGATGAATTTATTCACATCCATCACGTTAGTAATTACATGATAATGCCTTGAGAAACAAGTAGATTGTCGCAAAGAACATGTTCAATACCTGTTCTGATCTGCGAGCAAGTCGTCGGGATACTTGGACTGTTTATCAGAATCGGGCATCGGCGACGCTGCTTTGCCGAAAGTCTCAGGCTTCTGCAGCGGCGAGGTCATATCACGAAGGACGCACGAGATCTCGACCTCGCTCGTCTCGGCCTCGCCGGTTTCAGCATTCCGCGAGTAGTCGACAACGTCCGCACCCGCAGAAGGTCCTCTTACCGCGGACTTGTCGCTGTAAATTTCGATCCGCGGCAAATTCTGGAACGCGAGACCGAAACACACGAATCAATGCATGATTTCTCCTGCACGCTGAAGTCTGATCGACTCGAATCGATCGTCGCGGAAGGTGCACGAGTCGACCTTAACGAACCGAAGGAGAGATTAAGTGTCTTAATCGAGACGGCGATGTTTCACGGCGCGCGGTGAGAATAAATTTGTTCGAGATCCGCTCTCGAAGCGAGAGGCGAAGATTTCACGATCGGTTTCATTCGTCGGAAGAAGGGCGCCACAGCGTCAGCTTAATATCGATTTCAACGCGGCCAACGCCTGCAAACGTACCTCGGCGGAGGTGCGCCGGTTCGAGTCGCAATTACTGATGTCGCTGAGGTCCCAATCCTCCAATTTACTCGGATCGTACTTCATGAATCCGCCGTCGATGACCTCGTTCTCGCTGGATCCCAGCTTCCCCAGCACTTGGTACGGCGACAAGTGCTCGATGCTGCCACGACGCGGGATATAGTCCTCCAGGCATACGCTGGTTTTCTGCAATCGCGAATCGGCAATCATTACTCTGATCGTAACGCTTCTCGCGCCTACGTAGTGTACGCGACACGTGCAATTACGAGTTCAGGGAAAGAATGATAATTCTATTTTCCCGTATTTTTCGATCTTAATACCGCATTATATAGCATTACCTATACAGGGTGTTTCCTCTAACTGTAGCACTTAGAATATCTCTGCTTCCTTTGATGATATGAAAAAAGTCAAAGGACGAAAATTGTTCGATTCAAAGAGACTAGTACTCTGGTAAGAAAATTATTTTTTTTAATGTGACCTTTCGCAAGATATCAAGGTCATGAACATTTTTTTAAATGAGATGGTATATTTTCCTTAACGAAATGATGTAGCTTGTAAAAAAACAAATTCAACCATACAGAATATGTTGGCCTTCAAATGACTTTGAACCACAAAAATCACGTTTAGGAAAACCTAAACGTGATTTTTGTGGTTCAAAGTCATTTGAATGTCAACATATTCTGTATGGTTGAATTTGCTTTTTTACAAGCTACATCATTTCGTTAAGGAAAATATACCATTTCATTTAAGTTTTTCTTTTGAAACTCTATTTATTGTATGTATAACTACAAAGATATACCTTTTTTACAGATGTTCGAAATGATCACCGTTTACTTCCATACACTTTCGAATTCGATGAATAAACGATTGTTTTACGTTTTTGAGAGATTCCGGAGTAATTGCGGTGCACGCACGCTGAATTCTTTCTCGCATATCTTCAGGTGTTGTCGGAATATCGCGATAAACTTCATTTTTTAGGTGTCTCCAAAGAAAAAAATCAAGAGGCGTAAGATCTGGTGATCGAGCCGGCCAAGAAATTCTTCCACCACGTCCAATCCAGCGATCAGGAAATGATTCGTTGAGTATGTTCCGTGCAAATGAAGTTTATCGCGATATTCCGACAACACCTTATATCTTTGTAGTTATACATACAATAAATAGAGTTTCTTTTCCTAAACGTGATTTTTGTGGTTCAAAGTCATTTGAAGGTCAACATATTCTGTATGGTTGAATTTGTTTTTTTACAAGCTACATCATTTCGTTAAGGAAAATATACCATCTCATTTAAAAAAATGTTCATGACCTTGATATCTCGTGAAAGGTCACATTAAAAAAAATAATTTTCTTACCAGAGTACTAGTCTCTTTGAATCGAACAATTTTCGTCCTTTGACTTTTTTCATATCATCAAAGGAAGCAGAGATATTCTAAGTGCTACAGTTAGAGGAAACACGCTGTATAATAAATGAAGTAATAGCATTGTAAACAAAGGAGCTTTTATTAATCCTCCAAGCACGTAAGAAGATTCATTAGGAGATCAGAGTAAGCAGATTTTACCATATTATAGAGGCGAAACTTTCGAAATTTACAATTTGTAGAAATAATTCGTGAGAATATTCATCAATAATCAACATTATACGATGACAGTATTTATATTACGTGTTCTCGCTGTTTCAATATTTAAAAATTCCTACGTTCAATAACTTCGAATAAGAAGAGGAATATTATAGCGAACCTCGGAGAAGGGCGACAGAAAAGATTCGGCCGGAAGCGAGCCGGTACTGCTTCTGACGGGTCTCTTCGACTTCATTTTCTCCCCCATGCCTCTCTCGTCCTTCGTCGTACTTTTCGCAGGATGCCTAGACACGTCCAACTCATCGTAATTCGGCAGGCTGACGGTACTGTAGTTCTTCGTTCTTGTATTTGCTTCCGGTCTGTCGTCGTCCCTCGAGGAATCTTTGATCCGCTTCTCGAGCTCCTTCGACTTCCGTCTGTCCTGGCGATTAGGGGTCGAAGAGTCCTTAATCGACTGGCTCCAGGCGAATCTCTCGTATTCGTCGTTCTCGACAACTTTCCTGTGATGGTGGCTCGGCTCCGAAGTCCTCGAAGTTTTCTTGTCGGCGGACGTCCTCTTGCCGGAAACCACATCGCTAGATATTATCCTTCCGGTACCGTTAACCTGCCGCGGGAAGCCATTACTCTCGTTATCGAAGCCGAATAGAAACGGGGAATTCGAAATTAGCATAGCTCCTGGCCGCGTGTAGTCCGCCGCTCGTTTTATTTCAGCGCGTAAATTGGACGACGTTCCGCAAAAGTGAGTTGGCTCATTACGATTTCGCGCAAATTACGTTTTAAGCTGGAGGTCTCACGTTGCAGCCCCCGCGTAAACTTATTTATCTTAATTTCTCGAATTCGCTGCACCGAATTATTTTAATCTCCGCAGTTTAATTTGCACAACGGGCCTCATTCTCGATGGCTTAGGAAGTTATGTATTGTATCACTGCACATTGTTCCTCGCCAATGAAACAACTCGTTTCTTACTCATAAAACCAGATTTTAACTAACTTTCAGTTAATTCCGGATTTCGCGAATTCGCACGTCTTCCGTAGCAAAAGCCACCAGTTCCAGTCATCACGTCCTCCTCATCGTCGTTTTCCTCGTCGCATTAAGGGGGTATTCTAGTGTAGCATGTCAGAAAAATCGAATTTTCTTGGCATATTTTGCAAGTATATGGTATGGAAAATATGTCTGCGAGAAGATTTAGCCCGATTCGCAAAATTAACAAAGTAATAGCACCTAATAGAAAATAACTCCGGCGCGCGCTCGGCAGTTGGACCGCGCGGCACACAACAGAGCATTGTGTTAGTATTTTAGGTAGGGTCGGAAGATCGTTATTCTTTGAAGGTCGTACATTTGAATTGCAGCCTTTGTATAGTACAGGTTATATAGTACAATGAATCTCTAAATTCATTGATTTGGACTTTTGCTCCAAAACATCTCCATGCTGGCGTGAAAGTTGTTGAAATAGCAACATTCTTGGCAGTTATAATTTTCAATAAAGGATTTATGCCAATTTTCAAACTTATGAACGTGATGGGAGTTAGTATTGGTCAGCAAGCGGTGATGCACGCAACTCCCGGAACGAAGCTCGTATCACCCGCTCGGAGCGGCGCTCCACTAACTTCTCTCGAGATCAGAGAATGAATCGCAGGGAAGAGAGATCGGCTCTGCAGGACTTCTACGAACAAGAGGAATGTCCCCTGTATGGCCCTGGACTAGCCGATTGATCGTAAGTAACATTATCTCTATGTAATCAGTATGAAAAACTTTAAACGTGTTTTTCTCGAAACCACGCTTTTCAAATTGGTTCCCATGATATCTCAAAAACCAGTTAATCAATTGACTCAGGCTTTTGCACACATCTGCAGTATATGTGTGGCTATAGCCCCTACCACAATCAAGTCGAAATATTGTTTTTTGGAATTTCTACAGCCCTTCAATGGTGAAAAAAATGGCACAAATCGAAACTTAATTTTCTCAATGAAGTGTATGTTTTAAATTTTCAACATTTTTTTTCATTCTGGTACCTGCTATAGCCACACTCATACTAATTAAGAATCTCTTTGGTTTTTTGTTTCAGATGAGCAGAACAGCTGAAATCATGGGAACCATGGACCAACTTTTTTTTTCATGTTCTTATTTAATATCATGTGCAGCGCTTATTTATAGTTATTGTCTACTACAAAAATTTGGAAACATACACCAAATATGTATGAATAAGCAGGGAAAACCCTGCCTCAAAAAACCTTATACTTTTTTCAAAAAAAATTCACCAAAATAGCATACAAATTCCGCTTTTACACTAGAATACCCCCTTAAGGGGGTATTCTAGTGTAGCATGTCAGAAAAATCGAATTTTTTTTTGGCATATTTTGCAAGTATATGGTATGGAAAATATGTCTGCGAGAAGATTTAGCCCGATTCGCAAAATTAACAAAGTAATAGCACCTAATAGAAAATAACTCCGGCGCGCGCTCGGCGGTTGGACCGCGCGGCACACAACAGAGCATTGTGTTAGTATTTTAGGTAGGGTCGGAAGATCGTTATTCTTTGAAGGTCGTACATTTGAATTGCAGCCTTTGTATAGTACAGGTTATATAGTACAATGAATCTCTAAATTCATTGATTTGGACTTTTGCTCCAAAACATCTCCATGCTGGCGTGAAAGTTGTTGAAATAGCAACATTCTTGGCAGTTATAATTTTCAATAAATTATTTATGCCAATTTTCAAACTTATGAACGTGATGGGAGTTAGTATTGGTCAGCAAGCGGTGATGCACGCAACTCCCGGAACGAAGCTCGTATCACCCGCTCGGAGCGGCGCTCCACTATCTTCTCTCGAGATCAGAGAATGAATCGCAGGGAAGAGAGATCGGCTCTGCAGGACTTCTACGAACAAGAGGAATGTCCCCCGTATGGCCCTGGACTAGCCGATTGATCGTAAGTAACATTATCTCTATGTAATCAGTATGAAAAACTTTAAACGTGTTTTTCTCGAAACCACGCTTTTCAAATTGGTTCCCATGATATCTCAAAAACCAGTTAATCAATTGACTCAGGCTTTTGCACACATCTGCAGTATATGTGTGGCTATAGCCCCTACCACAATCAAGTCGAAATATTGTTTTTTGGAATTTCTACAGCCCTTCAATGGTGAAAAAAATGGCACAAATCGAAACTTAATTTTCTCAAGGAAGTCATGTTTTAAATTTTCAACATTTTTTTTCATTCTGGTACCTGCTATAGCCACACTCATACTAATTAAGAATCTCTTTGGTTTTTTTGTTTCAGATGAGCAGAACAGCTGAAATCATGGGAACCATGGACCAACTTTTTTTTCATGTTCTTATTTAATATCATGTGCAGCGCTTATTTATAGTTATTGTCTACTACAAAAATTTGGAAACATACACCAAATACGTATGAATAAGCAGGGAAAACCCTGCCTCAAAAAACCTTATACTTTTTTCAAAAAAAATTCACCAAAATAGCATACAAATTTCACTTTTACACTAGAATACCCCCTTAAGCACAATTCTAGCGCGACAGTATGTCGCAAATCCCGCGTGTTATGCATTCACATTGAAAATCCGCCCAGCGAGTCGTGCGTCGATTGGAACTGGACAGGCGAGTTTCACTAAGGATACAGGCCACTCCATACAATTAACGTCACGCAGTCGCGGTCGCGTGGAGGCACATGAAGGCCACGCGTCATTTACATAATTTATCCAAATGAATTAACGGGCATGAAGGAACGCCAATCTATCGCGAGCGTTAAAATTGTGCTACCGACACGATTGCGTATCGCAAGGTTGCCGGTCACGTGCAGCTTCCGCAAATTTGTCAAGTCGTGATGAGGCAACTCACCTTGTGCTCATAGATCTCCTTCATCCTTCGCCCTTCATGCCTCGCGTCTTCCGTGGAGATGCGTCCGGTCGTTCGTGTCTCGGCATCGTTGTCCTGGTCGTCAGCATCGTTGATCTTCGGCGACCTGGCTGGGGAACGTAACGGTTCCTCGCTCGCCGCGTCGCCGCATCTCAAATTGCTGGTCGCGTTCTCAGGAATCTCGTCCGGTTTCGGCGGCAGGGGTCTGCCCCGGTTTCTCTTTTTACGTCTCGGCGGTGGCACGGGAGTGACGTTCTTCATATTGGAGCCTGCAACGCACATTGCCGTCAGCTTGGCGACGCCAGGCAGTGCGCAGCTCGAACGACTTTAACGACTTTAATAATGTCCGAGAAAATCGGTGCGTCCGTCGTCGCGGCATTGACGTGGCTCGTTAAAGATCTACACGGTGTAATGATAAATTACGCCCGGGTGGAGGAAAAAAAGCGGACCGCGAGACGACTAAATTTACGAGAATAATAAAATTGCGAAAATATAATAATGTACTTGCTCGTGATCGCCCCGCGTCGCGCGGTTTCGCAAGCGGGTGAAAATTGTGTTCCGCAATTTTTCTCACCGGTGCAGGTGAAAAAGCAACGACAATTTGCCACAGGTATTTTGGCAAGTCGATTCGCGATCGAGTTTGTTCTTATGACAAAATTGAGGTGACAGTTTTTTTATAGTAATACATTCATCATGCCAGTTGCCAGTGACCATCGTACAATGAATGTTGTTAAGATACATACATATACACGTGCATTTACAGTTGCAAAGTAATGTCTGTTTAATAATAATAGAAAAGCGTGACAGTTAAAATACATTTATTAATAATTTAGTATAAGTACCTTGATTTATATTAAATTTTTGAAAATGATTATAGTGATTTTAATAGATATATTAAGATGTATCTTAATAAATAAAAAGAGTGGCGTGAATAGGAGCTCAACTAAACTATGTTTGACGATGAATATGTTAACACGATATCACCAATTATTCCTTAAAAGTTTTAATCCGAGCGGACCGAGTACCACGCAAGACAATTTTTAATTCGATTTTATCGTGCGTTCTTGATTTCCTCAGGCGTGCTAGCTTCACGAGAGTGAATCAATCTTTCGCCAGGTGATTCAATCAAACCCGTTTCCCGTCTCCCACCCCTGGTACGTTTTATATTTTACTGCGCACTCTCCACCGTGATCTCGTTTCGTCTCGTGCTCGTAACCGGGTTCGGAGTTCAGGCCGATCCAGGCCGGCCGTACATTTCGACGATAAATTATGAGCCCTTACAGCTGGACGTAGGTGTAGTAGCGGGATAAGGACTAGTGTCGACGGTCGAATTCGTGAGGACCGAACTCGCCCTTGGAGGGCCGGACACTTCCAGATTAACGTCCACCCAGTCGCTGGGATGAAAGGGCCTGTCCACCGAGTCTATGCTGCGTCCCCTTGCGAGTATATCCCTCGGTGGTGAACCGGCGTACCCTATCTCCGAGCTGAACAGACAAAAGATTAAGTGAATCGCTCTTTTGGCTCACGATGGCTGTCGCTATCGCTCGCGGATGTAAAACAGGTAGATAGCGGCTAACGTAACGAAAACGTAAATACTCGCGAACTCGATATCGAACCTGATACGTGTAATCGATCACCGTGCGAGCGCGCATTACGTTCGCGGGAATCCATCATGCACGCGGATGGATTTCACCCCTATCTCCGTGGCCAGCTGCACTTCCTCTTAGCGGCATGCAGATGCGAGTAATTAAGAAGAAGCGTGTACCTCGGAGAACGTTTACGTATGATACTTGATAACACTGTTCAACAAAAAATCACTTTTTTTCGAACACCGGAACGAGACTAGTCGTTTCTTATAGTTTTTTGGATGCTGAACACGAATCCGGTTTCCAAATTGCTCCATCACGTCACAATTTTGAGAAATTTGCACTTAAAGGTACAAAAAAGGGCTATTTTGACGAATTTCATCATATTATAGCTACAAAATGTGACGTGCTGGAGAAGTTTAATTACAATGAAAATAAAGTATGTTGTGTAAGATCTGGAAAGATAGTCGAGACTGACAGGTCGTATAGAGGATCGGAATGAAAACAAGTTGATCACAACAGTAGGAGTATTGGCCGTACAGCCTAAGACCTAGGCGTGTGAACCAGGGATCCCGGAGATTTCGAGTTCAAATCTAAGGCAGTCTCCTAGTTATTTTTCGCCTCTTACAATTCAGAAGTGAAATAAAATCCGCTACCCCTCGAAGACAGTTGAGATTCATCCGCTATCCCTCGGAGAGGAGGGAGTTGAGAAGCAGCTGGCCGGTAGTGAAGCCTGAACATGGAGGTCGGGACGGACTCAGAGGAGTGAACCAACATGGAGATTGGGAAGGACTCAGAGGAGTGAACCGAAAATGGATGTTGGGAGGGACTCAGAAGAGTGAACCAAAAATGGAGGTTAAGAGGGACTCAAGTGGAGTGAACCGACGATTTGGAGACATTCGGGGACGAATGTAATGTCAGGCTGGCCGAGCTGTAAGATCTGGAAAGATAGTCGAGACTGACAGGTCGTATAGAGGATCGGAATGAAAACAAGTTGATCACAACAGTAGGAGTATTGGCCGTACAGCCTAAGACCTAGGCGTGTGAACCAGGGATCCCGGAGATTTCGAGTTCAAATCTAAGGCAGTCTCCTAGTTATTTTTCGCCTCTTACAATTCAGAAGTGAAATAAAATCCGCTACCCCTCGAAGACAGTTGAGATTCATCCGCTATCCCTCGGAGAGGAGGGAGTTGAGAAGCAGCTGGCCGGTAGTGAAGCCTGAACATGGAGGTCGGGACGGACTCAGAGGAGTGAACCAACATGGAGATTGGGAAGGACTCAGAGGAGTGAACCAAAAATGGATGTTGGGAGGGACTCAGAAGAGTGAACCAAAAATGGAGGTTAAGAGGGACTCAAGTGGAGTGAACCGACGATTTGGAGACATTCGGGGACGAATGTAATGTCAGGCTGGCCGAGCTGTAAGATCTGGAAAGATAGTCGAGACTGACAGGTCGTATAGAGGATCGGAATGAAAACAAGTTGATCACAACAGTAGGAGTAGTGGCCGTACAGCCTAAGACCTAGGCGCGTGAACCAGGGATCCCGGAGAGTTCGAGTTCAAATCTAAGGCAGTCTCCTAGTTATTTTTCGCCTCTTACAATTCCGAAGTGGGATAAAATCCGCTACCCCTCGAAGACAGTTGAGATTCATCCGCTATCCCTCGGAGAGGAGGGAGTTGAGAAGCAGCTGGCCGGTAGTGAAGCCTGAACATGGAGGTCGGGACGGACTCAGAGGAGTGAACCAACATGGAGGTTGGGAGGGACTCAGAAGAATGAACCAAAAATGGATGTTGGGAGGGACTCAGAAGAGTGAACCAAAAATGGAGGTTGAAAGGGACTCAAGTGGAGTGAACCGACGATTTGGAGACATTCGGGGACGAATGTAATGTCAGGCTGGCCGAGCTGTAAGATCTGGAAAGATAGTCGAGACTGACAGGTCGTATAGAGCATCAGAATGAAAAGAAGTTGATCACAACAGTAGGAGTATTGGCCGTACAGCCTAAGACCTAGGCATGTGAACCAGGGATCCCGGAGAGTTCGAGTTCAAATCTAAGGCAGTCTCCTAGTTATTTTTCGCCTCTTACAATTCAGAAGTGAAATAAAATCCGCTACCCCTCGAAGACAGTTGAGATTCATCCGCTATCCCTCGGAGAGGAGGGAGTTGAGAAGCAGCTGGCCGGTAGTGAAGCCTGAACATGGAGGTCGGGACGGACTCAGAGGAGTGAACCAACATGGAGATTGGGAAGGACTCAGAGGAGTGAACCAACATGGAGATTGGGAAGGACTCGGAGGAGTGAACCAACATGGAGGTTGGGAGGGACTCAGAAGAGTGAACCAAAAATGGATGTTGGGAGGGACTCAGAAGAGTGAACCAAAAATGGAAGTTGAGAGGGACTCAAGTGGAGTGAACCGACGATTTGGAGACATTCGGGGACGAATGTAATGTCAGGCTGGCCGAGCTGTAAGATCTGGAAAGATAATCGAGACTGACAGGTCGTATAGAGGATCGGAATGAAAACAAGTTGATCACAACAGTAGGAGTATTGGCCGTACAGCCTAAGACCTAGGCATGTGAACCAGGGATCCCGGAGAGTTCGAGTTCAAATCTAAGGCAGTCTCCTAGTTATTTTTCGCCTCTTACAATTCAGAAGTGAAATAAAATCCGCTACCCCTCGAAGACAGTTGAGATTCATCCGCTATCCCTCGGAGAGGAGGGAGTTGAGAAGCAGCTGGCCGGTAGTGAAGCCTGAACATGGAGGTCGGGACGGACTCAGAGGAGTGAACCAACATGGAGATTGGGAAGGACTCAGAGGAGTGAACCAACATGGAGATTGGGAAGGACTCGGAGGAGTGAACCAACATGGAGGTTGGGAGGGACTCAAGTGGAGTGAACCGACGATTTGGAGACATTCGGGGACGAATGTAATGTCAGGCTGGCCGAGCTGTAAGATCTGGAAAGATAGTCGAGACTGACAGGTCGTATAGAGGATCGGAATGAAAACAAGTTGATCACAACAGTAGGAGTATTGGCCGTACTGCCTAAGACCTAGGCCTGTGAACCAGGGATCCCGGAGAGTTCGAGTTCAAATCTAAGGCAGTCTCCTAGTTTTTTTTCGCCTCTTACAATTCAGAAGTGAAATAAAATCCTCTACCCCTCGAAGACAGTTGAGATTCATCCGCTATCCCTCGGAGAGGAGGGAGTTGAGAAGCAGCTGGCCGGTAGTGAAGCCTGAACATGGAGGTCGGGACGGACTCAGAGGAGTAAACCAACATGGAGATTGGGAAGAACTCAGAGGAGTGAACCAACATGGAGATTGGGAAGGACTCAGAGGAGTGAACCAAAAATGGATGTTGGGAGGGACTCAGAAGAATGAACCAAAAATGGATGTTGGGAGGGACTCAGAAGAGTGAACCAAAAATGGATGTTGGGAGGGACTCAGAAGAGTGAACCAAAAATGGAGGTTGGGAGGGACTCAAGTGGAGTGAACCGACGATTTGGAGACATTCGGGGACGAATGTAATGTCAGGCTGGCCGAGCTGTAAGATCTGGAAAGATAGTCGAGACTGACAGGTCGTATAGAGGATCGGAATGAAAACAAGTTGATCACAACAGTAGGAGTATTGGCCGTACTGCCTAAGACCTAGGCCTGTGAACCAGGGATCCCGGAGAGTTCGAGTTCCAATCTAAGGCAGTCTCATAGTTATTTTTCGCCTCTTACAGTTGTTAAGACTTTCAATCCTCAAAAGGAATTTTTGGTGTCGGTTATGGTTCATATGATATCCATGGTTATATATGGAGTATATGAGAATACAAATAACTCGGGTCAGTTTAGTTCGCGTCTTGCCGCTGGATGTTGCCCTGTGATACATACTCGCATTTAAAAATCATGAACCGAGAGTATATATAAATGTTCTTAACTTGGAAGCATTCTGCTTTTACAGCTTAAAAGTTAATTACATTAGATAAATGGCACTTAGCGACAAAACACGAACTAACAGAAGAGAACCCGTGAGTTATTCTTAGATTGTGTTTACAATGACCCGAACATGTAAATATTCTCCAGATTTGTTTTGTTATGTATGTGGTAAATATGTAGTAAAAATTCAAAGAAAAAAAATTGTCAATGACCTAAGTCACAGTTAACTTCTCTAACAATACACCTCATATTTAACCATAAATATCTTATGAACCATAACCGACACCAAAAATTCCTTTTGAGGATTGAGAAAGTCCTAACAACATACTTTATTTTCATTGCAATTAAACTTCTCCAGCACGTCACATTTTGTAGCTATAATATGATGCAATTAGTCAAAATAGCCCTTTTTTGCATCTTTAATTGCAAATTTCTCAAACTTGTGACGTGTGGAGCAATTTGGAAACCGGATTCGTGTTCAGCATCCAAAAAACTATAAGAAACGACTAGTCTCGTTCCGGTGTTTTTTGTTTGTTGAACTGTGTAATGAACGTAATTGTGCGTGTGATGTGATACTGTTTGTTAAAAGCAAAATGAATGATATAAGTGATACAAGTGGATAATTATATGATATGACGTCGACGATTAATTCCGATATCCGTCATCGGAAAGCTTCAACTGCTGGCGGATTATCGAGCGCGATACTTTCTTGGTTACTTCCAAGTAATGATTATCGTTAAGAGAAAATGCAACGTGTTATGTTAATCATCCTGTGTACGGTTAGTCAAGTTTATTTGGTCTCTCTTTGAGTGACGGTTCGAGTAAAAAGGGCATTACGGAAGAAAACTCGCATTTTTTCCTGGATGCTGCGGACGGGCAGACCCGAGGGTAGAACTGACTGTTAATCCCGTGCCAGTTTCGAAACAATTTGTGTCCGTCAAAGGCCGCAGCCGGAATAATCCGGAATCGCCACGATGCCGCGCAGCTTACACGGTTTATCGCAAATGCATTCCGTGTTTCTCCTCCGAACTATAACTCTTTCGGGCGACGCGAGACATTACTGGAATTTCTCGTCTCTCATACGATCCCCTTCTCGTGAGCATCTCGAGAGCGCCTCTCAGTGTCTTCGGTACGGAATATCCCCGGTGCACGCGAACGATTTAGAAATATTCGCGAAGAGAGAAATTCCGCTGGTCTCTCGTCTCCCCGCCAGAGCGTCTTTTATCAGTGATTTACGCTTGAACCGCCGTCAACGCGATGCGACATGATGGAATGCCTAATTCCGTCGTGTACGAACATGAGTCGTAAGAAATCGAAAGGTTCTCTTCATGGTCAAACTAAAGTTGGCGAATCGTCTAAATGATTATCCATATTTGAAATATTTTAGATAAACCTAACAGCACGATACGCAAAATACGTGGAGTCTTCTCAACCGGAACTCTTCTCACGTCGAGTGCCAGAATCATTATTACAAGACAGATAATAAATTATATTTTTATTACGTAATGTACACGTAAGTACTCGAAATCGGTTGCGTTGATCCGAATTTTACAATACATAAATAAATTATATAAATAATTATTCGGATAATTAATTTTATCATCTTTCTGCGAGAAGATTTACAAAAATATTGGGTCGTCCGGAAAGTTCGTGCCGATTTTGAAGGAAAATTCAAAGGCAACATTGTTTTATGTCGATAAATATTTATTGACTTATGTATGCACCGTTTTGTTTCACAACCTTTGTCCATCTTTCACGCAACTGGAAGATTCCATTCTCCCAGAACTTCTTAGGTTTCTCGGCGAAAAACTCCTCAAGGTGGTTTTTTATGTCGATCAAAGAGTTGAAGTTCTTGCCGCTAGGAGAATTTTGCAAAGACCTAAATAAGTGAAAGTCTGAAGGTGCAATGTCTGGTGAATACGGTGGGTGAGGTGGCACATCCCAGCCAAACTCCAACAATTTTTGTCGGGTAGTCAAAGAAACATGAGGTCTGGCATTGTCCTGATGGAACACGACGCCCTTCCTATTAGCTAATTCTGGACGTTTTTCCTGAATCGCTGTCTTTAATTCGTCCAGTTGCGAGCAGTACTTATCTGCATTTATCGTTTGGTTGTGTGGTAGGAGCTCATAATATAGGATTCCTTTCCAATCCCACCAGACACAGAGCATGACTTTTTTTGGACGAAGGCCGGCTTTCGGAGTGGTTAATGCTGGTTCATTTCGCTTACCCCAGGATCTTTTTCGTTCTACATTGTTGTAAATGATCCATTTTTCGTCACCCGTCACTAATTGCTTCAAAAATGGTACGTTTTCGTTGCGCTTGTACAGCGAGTCGCAGATGGAAATGCGATCCATTAAATTTTTTCGACCAAATTATGCGGAACCCATACATCATAGCGACTTACGTAACCAAGCTTCACTACATGATCGTGGACAGTGGTTTTCGATATTTTCAGTATCTCTGCTAATTCGCGTGTCGTGTAGCGCGGGTTATTCTCGATCAGTGTCTTGATTTGGTCATCATCAGTAGTAGAGGGTCTGCCCGAGCGTTCTTGGTCTTTAAGGTTAAAATCACCAGCTCTAAACTTAGCGAACCACTTACGTACGGTTCTTTCAGCTAAAGCGCCTTCTCCGTAAACAGAACATATCGAATTTGTTGCTTGTGAGACATTTTTGCCTTTCCGGTAATAGAAAAGCATCAAGTGTCTAAAATGTTCTTTGTTTTCTTCCATCTTCAAACGAGTACAAAACTGACACGAATCAATTTATCTCAAAAAACTTTTGTCCTAAAGATGCGTTGAAATGTCACCTTTAAGCATATGTATATAAATCGTATGTTTTCAATAACATTGATATATTCAGACATGTTCCAACGCCATCTATTAAAAATCGGCACGAACCTTCCGGACGACCCAATACATAGATCAGGTTTTACAGTAACGTTCCAACGTGATTAAAATTTTACATTATAAATAATCGATTAATCGATTCACTTTGCATTCAACGGATACCAATATGTGGGCACGATTGCACGACCTACGCCAACCAAGGGTTGCAGCAGGGCATGACGCGTGCATCAGTTTATTTGCCACGTTAACGTGCGCACATGCGGTACGAGCCAATGCAGCGTAATTTATGCCTCGGTGTGTGCGAATAATTTACGCGAAATCCTCGTCCTTGTCGTTCTTGCGGGCCCCGAGTGAATTAAAATTCACATTGTCGAAACAATCCGTACTCGTCCCACGAGCGCGGGATTATTATAAACACATTTCTCCGCCGCACGTGAGTTTTATTTCGAAGCGGTGAAATCTGCATATTTTTAACGTTTACGAGCGTGCTTATTAATGCGCGCTTCAATTAGCTGTTTTTAACATTCGCAAATTTCGCGCTCATTAAACCGACCGCCCGCCAATGCGCGCAGTCTATTCGGACGATAAAAGAATGTCTGGTCGATAATTATTTAAACGTTCGCCGCCTTAGGACACCCTCGGGCTTAACAAAATCGATCATTCGTGCTCCTGATCACGAACGAGAACCGATAATTTCCAACGTAACTGATTCTTAGATAAGCCGTATCGCGGATAAGAAAGCATGTAACAGAAAATTAGCGGCACGTTAAAAGACGGAAACGTATACCTGTCGGTCTATTAATAATGAGTACAACATGTACCGCAATTCGTTACTGACGATTGCCGGAGTGATCAACCGTAAAACGTTACGATAAACGCGCGGTTTTTCCCTCAATTTTACCTCCGCCGGCTCTCTCTAATGTGAAAATAAACAGTGCTATCTGCGTCGTTAATTACGACCCGATAATAAACACTGGTTGAACGTCGACCAGCCTAACGGTGCAACGTTGAAGAACATCTTGCCGGTGGAAATTGCCGCGTCGTAACTTTGCAACAACGCGCGCGCGTTTCATCCATTAGACGCGGGGCGTGAAATAATTAATAAATTTTATCGGCGAGATGAGGCTCCGCCGTCGATAATCCACTCGCGCGCGCACAGCCTGACGATTAGCGTTACCGTGCTGCGCTTACGCGAGCTCGGGATATCTTTCTCGACCAGGCCCCGTTACGTCACCCGTAATTTCGTAATCGAGAAATCATTTCCACCGGGTAGATTTCGCGCGAAGACATTCATCTCGACGCGAATAATTATCGTCCCGGATTGGTCGACAGCGTCGGAGCGCGGCAATTTATTAATTAATCGAGACGAGCATTTTTACCTAGAGCTACGACATACAGGAATGAATCCTCGGGTTATCTCGTAGCCTGCAAACGCAACGGGCACTCGTTCAACTCGAAATGCCGCGGCTGAAACGCTGGCAATGTTTGACTCGTTTGAGCGGCATTGCGGAAAACGAGGGACTTTCGGTAGTTACGAACTCCGCTCGCTGGCCTTTGCCGGCTAGATTTGCAGGTAGATCTGCGTACCGTAGATTGTAATGCGATACGATTGGAATGTTCGTGTAACTGCGCGTTATGTTTGACGGCAATGAATTAGAGATATTAAGGGGGTATTCTAGTGTAGCATGTCAGAAAAATCGGATTTTTTTGGCATATTTTGCAAGTATATGGTATGGAAAATATGTCTGCGAGAAGATTTAGCCCGATTCGCAAAATTAACAAAGTAATAGCACCTAATAGAAAATAACTCCGGCGCGCGCTCGGCGGTTGGACCGCGCGGCACACAACAGAGCATTTTGTTAGTATTTTAGGTAGGGTCGGAAGATCGTTATTCTTTGAAGGTCGTACATTTGAATTGCAGCCTTTGTATAGTACAGGTTATATAGTACAATGAATCTCTAAATTCATTGATTTGGACTTTTGCTCCAAAACATCTCCATGCTGGCGTGAAAGTTGTTGAAACAGCAATTTTCTTGGCAGTTATAATTTTCAATAAAGGATTTATGCCAATTTTCAAACTTATGAACGTGATGGGAGTTAGTATTGGTCAGCAAGCGGTGATGCACGCAACTCCCGGAACGAAGCTCGTATCACCCGCTCGGAGCGGCGCTCCACTAACTTCTCTCGAGATCAGAGAATGAATCGCAGGGAAGAGAGATCGGCTCTGCAGGACTTCTACGAACAAGAGGAATGTCCCCTGTATGGCCCTGGACTAGCCGATTGATCGTAAGTAACATTATCTCTATGTAATCAGTATGAAAAACTTTAAACGTGTTTTTCTCGAAACCACGTTTTTCAAATTGGTTCCCATGATATCTCAAAAACCAGTTAATCAATTGACTCAGGCTTTTGCACACATCTTCAGTATATGTGTGGCTATAGCCCCTACCACAATCAAGTCGAAATATTGTTTTTTGGAATTTCTACAGCCCTTCAATGGTGAAAAAAATGGCACAAATCGAAACTTAATTTTCTCAATGAAGTCATGTTTTAAATTTTCAACATTTTTTTTCATTCTGGTACCTGCTATAGCCACACTCATACTAATTAAGAATCTCTTTGGTTTTTTGTTTCAGATGAGCAGAACAGCTGAAATCATGGGAACCATAGACCAACTTTTTTTTCATGTTCTTATTTAATATCATGTGCAGCGCTTATTTATAGTTATTGTCTAATACAAAAATTTGGAAACATACACCAAATATGTATGAATAAGCAGGGAAAACCCTGCCTCAAAAAACCTTATACTTTTTTCAAAAACAATTCACCAAAATAGCATACAAATTCCGCTTTTACACTAGAATACCCCCTTAAGGGGGTATTCTAGTGTAGCATGTCAGAAAAATCGAATTTTTTGGCATATTTTGCAAGTATGTGGTATGGAAAATATGTCTGCGAGAAGATTTAGCCCGATTCGCAAAATTAACAAAGTAATAGCACCTAATAGAAAATAACTCCGGCGCGCGCTCGGCGGTTGGACCGCGCGGCACACAACAGAGCATTGTGTTAGTATTTTAGGTAGGATCGGAAGATCGTTATTCTTTGAAGGTCGTACATTTGAATTGGAGCCTTTGTATAGTACAGGTTATATAGTACAATGAATCTCTAAATTCATTGATTTGGACTTTTGCTCCAAAACATCTCCATGCTGGCGTGAAAGTTGTTGAAACAGCAATTTTCTTGGCAGTTATAATTTTCAATAAAGGATTTATGCCAATTTTCAAACTTATGAACGTGATGGGAGTTAGTATTGGTCAGCAAGCGGTGATGCACGCAACTCCCGGAACGAAGCTCGTATCACCCGCTCGGAGCGGCGCTCCACTAACTTCTCTCGAGATCAGAGAATGAATCGCAGGGAAGAGAGATCGGCTCTGCAGGACTTCTACGAACAAGAGGAATGTCCCCTGTATGGCCCTGGACTAGCCGATTGATCGTAAGTAACATTATCTCTATGTAATCAGTATGAAAACTTTAAACGTGTTTTTCTCGAAACCACGTTTTTCAAATTGGTTCCCATGATATCTCAAAAACCAGTTAATCAATTGACTCAGGCTTTTGCACACATCTTCAGTATATGTGTGGCTATAGCCCCTACCACAATCAAGTCGAAATATTGTTTTTTGGAATTTCTACAGCCCTTCAATGGTGAAAAAAATGGCACAAATCGAAACTTAATTTTCTCAATGAAGTCATGTTTTAAATTTTCAACATTTTTTTTCATTCTGGTACCTGCTATAGCCACACTCATACTAATTAAGAATCTCTTTGGTTTTTTGTTTCAGATGAGCAGAACAGCTGAAATCATGGGAACCATAGACCAACTTTTTTTTCATGTTCTTATTTAATATCATGTGCAGCGCTTATTTATAGTTATTGTCTAATACAAAAATTTGGAAACATACACCAAATATGTATGAATAAGCAGGGAAAACCCTGCCTCAAAAAACCTTATACTTTTTTCAAAAACAATTCACCAAAATAGCATACAAATTCCGCTTTTACACTAGAATACCCCCTTAAGGGGGTATTCTAGTGTAGCATGTCAGAAAAATCGAATTTTTTGGCATATTTTGCAAGTATATGGTATGGAAAATATGTCTGCGAGAAGATTTAGCCCGATTCGCAAAATTAACAAAGTAATAGCACCTAATAGAAAATAACTCCGGCGCGCGCTCGGCGGTTGGACCGCGCGGCACACAACAGAGCATTGTGTTAGTATTTTAGGTAGGATCGGAAGATCGTTATTCTTTGAAGGTCGTACATTTGAATTGGAGCCTTTGTATAGTACAGGTTATATAGTACAATGAATCTCTAAATTCATTGATTTGGACTTTTGCTCCAAAACATCTCCATGCTGGCGTGAAAGTTGTTGAAACAGCAATTTTCTTGGCAGTTATAATTTTCAATAAAGGATTTATGCCAATTTTCAAACTTATGAACGTGATGGGAGTTAGTATTGGTCAGCAAGCGGTGATGCACGCAACTCCCGGAACGAAGCTCGTATCACCCGCTCGGAGCGGCGCTCCACTAACTTCTCTCGAGATCAGAGAATGAATCGCAGGGAAGAGAGATCGGCTCTGCAGGACTTCTACGAACAAGAGGAATGTCCCCTGTATGGCCCTGGACTAGCCGATTGATCGTAAGTAACATTATCTCTATGTAATCAGTATGACAAACTTTAAACGTGTTTTTCTCGAAACCACGTTTTTCAAATTGGTTCCCATGATATCTCAAAAACCAGTTAATCAATTGACTCAGGCTTTTGCACACATCTGCAGTATATGTGTGGCTATAGCCCCTACCACAATCAAGTCGAAATATTGTTTTTTGGAATTTCTACAGCCCTTCAATGGTGAAAAAAATGGCACAAATCGAAACTTAATTTTCTCAATGAAGTCATGTTTTAAATTTTCAACATTTTTTTTCATTCTGGTACCTGCTATAGCCACACTCATACTAATTAAGAATCTCTTTGGTTTTTTTGTTTCAGATGAGCAGAACAGCTGAAATCATGGGAACCATGGACCAACTTTTTTTTCATGTTCTTATTTAATATCATGTGCAGCGCTTATTTATAGTTATTGTCTACTACAAAAATTTGGAAACATACACCAAATACGTATGAATAAGCAGGGAAAACCCTGCCTCAAAAAACCTTATACTTTTTTCAAAAAAATTCACCAAAATAGCATACAAATTCCGCTTTTACACTAGAATACCCCCTTAACTCGCCGTACGTGAAGTAGCGCGGGCCAATCGGCCGATCGTTATACAGCAGCGATAATAGCAAAGATATCGATTGATCGATTTAATCGTTCCCGACGAGACGAGAAAAAATCTAATTGAAGTAGCCACGTACGATCGTTGCGGAGAGAAAAAAAGAAGATCGAAGAGAAAGTAGATCTCTTTAAACGTATAATCGAGCAGCGGTGCATGTGTGTATGTGTGTTACAGTTTCTCATGAAGTATGCACGCGTTAGAGAAGGTCGCGCTTACCGTCTGCACGTTTTCATTGAGATTCCTCGAAAGATTACCGAGATTAACGTACGATTTGCCTGTTATATCGGTGAGTTTCACATGCTTCCGTGCGCTGCGAAAATTGTTCCTGCGAAATCACATTACGCGCGTATGCGAGAAATGGGCAGAATGCAGATTCAAAGTCTCGCTCTTTTCGGAAGAAAAATACACAGTTTAGATTACGCGTTTGCCGCAAATTAAATAAATAAATACACGTTGCAATCGATTGGAAAAACTTGTTGCATACAGCGAGTTACTAAAATTGCATGTTCTTTCGACTTTATTATGTAATCCTTGATCGCAATAAATATGTCAGGAAATAAGCTTTTATTTATAATATTCTAATGATGTCGATACTATTTATTATAAAATATAACAGAATATAATTTATCGATTGCTTATCAAATCACTAGGAATATTCTTTTCTTTTCTTTTCTTTTTTCTCTCTTTCGCTCTTCGCTCTTTCTGTCTGTCTTCCCTCAGTACCTGTGTGCCTTGTTGTGTGTAGCTGTATATGTGTGCGACGATCTTGAGTCTTTTTCTGATCACTATCAGTTGACTATCTAGACAGACTGACTATCTGTATCTCGAATCACACCTGCCTGTCTTCTTAATTTTTCCTCTTTATTTTGCATCCGTCAATATTCTTTCCAGTCGTTGGTAATGGTATCGATATTGCAACAAGATATACAACTAGGACATAATTAATGCGTTGACCAACATTCTTCGTGGCCTCTCGGACAGGCACTCCGTTGTCTACAAAATTACAAAACTCTGACGACTTTTTTTATCTTTATCTTTTGCTTGGACTCGTTTTATTTTCCGAGTTGTGGAACTGGCGCCTCCAATTACAGGACGGCTGCAAATGCGTCGTTTTCACGGATACACGGAGAGTCTATTTCGGATTTCCGCACCTGCGAACAGACCCGACCGTTCTACTGACCCTAAAAAGGAATCGCGCCGGTGCGAGGCGTAGGATGAGAGGAGCCCAAAGCTGCCGACCCACGCTCGATCATCGTCGTGTGGATTCACTGTCACACGGCCTAAAAGCTGTCTGAATATGGGATAAACCTGTCACGCGGCGTAGATCCCTTTCCACGATAACGAGAGAACCAGGATATCGCTGTCCCGCCCGCAACGCGTCGCGCATTTTCAATAACGTGTAACGCGCCGCACGACGTCCGATGCTCCAGAAATATTCTCCGGCGAATTATTCGATCCTCCTCCCTTCCCCCGCCACCTCCAGCAATCAAGCGTTACGATAACCCCACATTTCATCGAACCGAATATCGACCCTGACACGTGCTACCGATAACATAATTTCTTGTAATAAGCAGTATTATCGCGATAAATTATCGAAAACATTTTTAACGAGTAGAATTGTCTTCAAATGTTTGAGTTTACATTTGAGTTATCCGTTCAAGATACAAGAGTTTATTATTCTTTCATCATAACGATTTCAGCAGTCATTATGTCGATTACTTCCTCATTAATTTTATCTATTAGGTTGTTCATTAAGTTCTGCGGTTTTCTTGATAGATAGCGTTTGTCCATTGAAAAAGATAGCATGCATCGCCTGAACCGCAGATTGCCGCATACTCCGTGACAGGTTAGACAACGCTTGACATTTCGCCAGAGTCTTTGTTGTGTTTTGACGTGTTGTGTGTACGCGCTATTCATTGAAAATGGAGGATCAAAAGGTGCATTTTCGGCACATTTTGCTATTTTTCTTCCGCAAAGGAGTAAAAGCGACGGACGCACAACGTGAGATATGTGGCGTGTACGGGGACTCGGCCATAAGCGCTGACACTTGTCAGCGTTGGTTTGCGCGCTTTCGTTCCGGAGATGTGAACGTCTCCGATGCTGCTCGCTCCGGTCGTCCATCCACCACTGACGACGACCAAATCGTGGCCGCAATCAAAGCAGACCGACACCTGACGACGCGGGAGATCGCGGAGCGCTTCGACATCGCCCATACAACGGTTGCGCAGCGATTAAAACGGCTTGGGATGTCGAAAAAAGCAGATGTTTGGGTCCCTCACGAGCTCACCGAAAAGAACATTTTGGACCGCGTCATGATCTGTGAATCCCTGCTGAAATGGAACTCGCTGGAGGCCTTTCTCAAACGGGTGGTCGCGGGAGATGAAAAATGGGTGGTATATAACAACATTCGACGCAAGCGGTCATGGTGCGGTCCGGGTGAGTCGTCACAATCGGTTGCCAAAGCGGATTTGCATCCGAAGAAAGTGATGCTGAGTGTGTGATGGGATTGGCGAGGCGTCCTGTACTTCGAGCTGCTTCCGCGCGGTCAGACCATCGACGCCGAGAAGCATTGCGCTCAGCTAGAAAAATTGAAGCAGGCAGTGGCGGAGAAGCGGCCGGAATTGGCGAACAGGAAGGGCGTTGTCTTCCACCACGACAACGCCAAACCACACACTGCTTTGGTGACCAAGAAGAAGTTGAAGTGCTTTGGCTGGGAAGTCATGCAGCACCCACCGTACTCCCCAGACCTTGCGCCGTCGGATTACCATCTGTTCCGGTCACTCCAAAACAATCTCGACGGGCAGCGCTTTAATTCAGTGGACGATATTCAAACGTACTTGAAGGACTTTTTCGCGCAGAAGTCGCGCGACTTCTACAAACGCGGCATTATGTCCCTTCCAGAACGTTGGCAGAAGGTGGTCGATCAAGATGGACAATACATTCTATTGGGTCGTCCGGAAAGTTCGTGCCGATTTTGAAGGAAAATTCAAAGGCAACATTTTTTTATGTCGATAAATATTTATTGTCTTATGTATGCACCGTTTTGTTTCACAACCTTTATCCATCTTTCGCGCAACTGGAAGATTTCATTCTCCCAGAACTTCTTAGGTTTCTCGGCGAAAAACTCCTCAAGGTGGTTTTTTATGTCGATCAAAGAGTTGAAGTTCTTGCCGCTAGAATTGCAAAGACTAATAATGAAATCTGAAGTGCAATGTCTGGGAATACGGGGGAGTAGCAATCCAGCACCTCCACATTTTTCGGTATAGACATGAGGTCTGCATTGTCTGATACACGAGCTCTTTTTGCTAATTTGGACTTTTTGAATCCTGTTTTATTCGTCCAGTTGCAGCATATTTCTGCATTTATGTTTTTTTTAGTCTATATAATTCCTTTCATCCAAACAAATTTTTTTTTTTCACGTTAATTGTTCATTTCGCTTACCCAATTTTTTCGTTTACTTGTTGTATGATCCATTTTTTCCCGTCACTAATTGTTATGGTATTTTTTTGCGCTTGTACGCGAGTCATATGATCCATTATTTTTTTGGCAATTATGCAAATTATAGATACGTAACCTTCACTACATGATCTATAGTTTTTCGATATTTTCAGTATCTCTGCTAATTCGCGTGTCGTGTAGCGCGGGTTATTCTCGATCAGTGTCTTGATTTGGTCATCATCAGTAGTAGAGGTCTGCCCGAGCGTTCTTGGTCTTTAAGGTTAAAATCACCAGCTCTAAACTTAGCGAACCACTTATGTACGGTTCTTTCAGCTAAAGCGCCTTCTCCGTAAACAGAACATATCGAATTTGTTGCTTGTGAGGCATTTTTGCCTTTCCGGTAATAGAAAAGCATCAAGTGTCTAAAATGTTCTTTGTTTTCTTCCATCTTCAAAAGAGTACAAAACTGACACGACTCAATTTATCTCAAAAAACTTTTTTCCTAAAGATGCGTTGAAATGTCACCTTTAAGCATATGTATATAAATCGTATGTTTTCAATAACATTGATATATTCAGACATGTTCCAACGCCATCTATTAAAAATCGGCACGAACTTTCCGGACGACCCAATAGATTGAATAAATGTGTAAGTGCAATAGATTTATGTTTTAATTTAGGGCAAAAAAACCGCAGAACTTAATGAACAACCTAATATGTTATGCTTTGGTTTTCCAGATTTTAATCAGTTGGAGTACGAGTACTTTATATGTTTAATAAATATTAAAAAGTTCGTAGTAATGCAAGGTGCTATCAATATAGACTAAAATAATAATTCTCTTTTCCTTGTAAAGTATCATTTAATCTTTATCGAGGACTGACGTAGAAAGTGAAAACGATCCTCCATCTTACGAAAGGATTTCTGGAAGCCTTAATGGCTCGTTATTTATTTGTTAATATCCGGGAGAGTCAGTGAATTTCTCTAGTTTGTAAAATCGACCTCAAGCTAATTATAGTCCCCTCGGATCGTCTCATCGGTTTCGACGGGTTTCGAAAAGAGCCCGGAGCAGCGAGCAATCGCGCTATCGACGACGCGCGCTCGCCACTCGCCGACACCAGAACGTGACCATTTAAGGTCGAGTCGCCTCGCCACCTCCCGATTCATTGTCGGGCCGGGTTCACCTTCGATGATGACGCTTACAGCGCGCACACGGTCGTTTAGATTTCACCTCGAAGGTGTTGCCGTCGCGCCAGGAAATTGCGTTCTTTCCTCTTTATGTGCGCCATCGCGAGTTATTGCGCGATCGACGGGAGATCGTATAATCGCGCGCGCGCCCCTGCGATACGCGCACCGTATATTTTAATAGCGCCATTTACTTTAATTATGGCACTTTTTGTCGTCTTTCATGGTCTCCTGTGTCGTCCGTCGTTCGCCGAAAATGATGTCGATAACGCGTACGATTACGTTCGATTATATCGGTATAACGTGAGCGCTCGCTCCGAGAGTCCCAAGATTGTCGGAAAATGGACGTGTAACGCGATTACATGTCCATTAAGCCAATGAGCCATTAAGATCCATTGTCCGAAGCGAGTTGGCGAAGCCACCGGTGCCTCTTCCGAGTAATACACTTTCTGTACAGGCGTACCTGAGTCGTGACGTCATTAATCACATTAACGGCGCGACGAAAAAATTTTTTCGTGGATCACGAATGGGCGGCCCGCTGTCGTCGGTTTCTGTCAATTCGGGTGCCTCGCCGGAATTAATACGGTCGCGCGGATTATATTCCCCAGGCCGAGACCTCCCTAAGTGATTACCCTCCCCCGTCCCGCGCGCGCTCCCTCGTGCGCAATTAACAGCGACGATGATGTGCGCTTTCGGCGATAATCGTGAGCGAAATTACCGCGACGTGACTCTTAAAAGCGACGTCTCAGGTCCTGTTACACCGTGGCCGATAAAACTTGCACGCCTCGTCGTTCGCGACTCGTAATCCTCGCTCGCGGGCAAGGGTTTTAAGAAGACGAGGAAGAAAGTAAGGGGAGAAAACTCGCGTACCTCGTAACTCTCTGCGTGGCGCCTCCCAAGACCGAGCCCTCCTCCTTGAGACTCGGATAAATCTGCAACAGAAGCAATGTGAATATTATACACCCTCTCGTTATCGTTCCGTGCGTCCTCACGAAAGTTTAGATGAAGAGCAAAATGTTTTTTCGTTCGTGAATAAATTAACACTCTCATTACAGGTATTAGGTCATTAACTGATTAACGACAACAAATTAACGCTCTCATTATTTGGTCATTAAGTAATTAATGACCTAATTAATTAAGTAATTCCAGTCGCATCTAGATGACGATGAATCAAACTAATTAATATACAACATGCGTTTAAATAAATCCCCGCGAGCGAGGATTTATTTAAACGCATGTTGTATATTAATTTTGGTAATTATGTACTTTAACGGACCCAGCCCCGATGACCTTGACCTTGACATATGTTGTCAATGTCACCCTCCTGAGTGACCTTGAAGAAGTTTTAGCCGTCACTCGTCGTTTGTTAAAAACTTATAAACAAAAGAAATTTCGAAAATATAGTAGTTATTTTGAAAGAATATTGAATATTGAAAGATATAAACGATGAATATGTATATGAACGAAGAAAGGAAAGTCATTTAAAGCAGTGAATTGTTAATATATAGAATAGTTTCTTTTAATATAAGTACAAAGTATTCTTCACTTTAACCAAAAGCACAAACAGTTAAATACAAAGTATTCTCTGCTTTAACCTAACCTAACCTAATCTGGTTAGGTTATATTTTCCGAAACTGGAGCCCCGGACACATACGCTCGTTTTCAGCCTGCTTCGCGGGAAGGCGGAGGAAAGGGGCTTTGCCCCTCCCCCCGCCGGAATCCGTGGCGTGTACCAGGTGATCAAAATCTGCACGGTGAAATCTGGCCCCCCCGCCAGGGCCAGTGTAACAGATTTCACCGTGCAGATTTTGATCACCTGGCACACGCCACGGATTCCGGCGGGGGGAGGGGCAAAGCCCCGTCCCCCGCCCCCCCCCCCCGCGAAGCGGGCTGAAAACGAGCGTATGTGTCCGGGGCTCCAGTTTCGGAAAATATAACCTAACCCAAACCTATTTCTGATTTAAAGCTAAAATTCCATCAAATATACTCTTTCGTAAACGTATATGGTATCGTAGTAAAATTATGCTTTATTCATTAAACATTTTTGTTAATAACTTTTTAACAAACAACGAGCGAAGGGTGAAACCTAGTGCGGGTTATTCGGAAAGGTGACTTTTGTAATATACGTCAAACTCAAGTCCTTGCTTCGCGTGGACAGCTGAAAATTCGTGCAAAATTATTAAACTTCTTTTGTTAATAACTTTTTAATAAACAACGAGCGACGGCTAAAACCTCTTCAAGGTCACTCAGGAGGGTGACCTTGACAACATATGTCAAGGTCAAGGTCATCGGGGCTGGGTCCGTTAAAGTACATAATTACCATCGTAGGGAAAATAGCAGCTTGCGTGCAAAAGGATTTTGGGCAAAACGGTTCAAGACATTCTTAGAGTCTGGGTGAACGAAAAGAAGTTCCGTTCACAAAACGTTCCATATCTCCACGAAGATTTACTACGGAGGAAACATTTTCCATTATGTCGGTTATCGCGAGAGTGCCGCGGTTTTGGGGACGAGTACTCTATCTGAAACGCGACGAGGAGTAAAAAAAAGGGGGGAAACACCGTCGACTTGAAGCTTGAATATCCTCACGAGCAATTACTTCGAAGCGAGGAGTAGCAAGCTCAACGACGGCGACGAAGTGACGCGAAACAATTACGTAAAATTAAGCGGGATGATTCTGTTTCGTCGACGGTTAAAGGTAGCGACGTTGTCGATTAATAAGTCATTAAAGAGCACAATTACGTCGACGCGCCCTTAGGTCGGGCGAATGCGAGGGTGACTCTCCCAGGCAGGCGTGAGAGATGCGAGGCGGATGAAGGATCGTCGAATCGATCGTATGATGAGCCGATTAAGCTAATTCGCATTATCTGGTTCGTTTACTCGACCGAAAACTGCTCGACGCGACCGTTTGTGTCCCGCGTATCGCGGTCTTCCTTAAACAGATCATGGAATTCATTTTTTATTCGAAAATTGAACATTTCCAAATTTCTGTAAACAGAGCAGTTACTTCTCTCGATTTATTATCGCAAATCTCGGCGCCGCGAAACGTTGCAGGCTAGCTTTTGTGATTCTTTCGTAGAGCAAGTTGCGTTATTCTGCAAGACAGAAAAATATTGAAAATTGATAAAATTGATAAAATTTTTCTCGATTATCGCTCGAAGCGAGGTATCGCTCCGCCTGAAGACTGACGCTCTTGTTGTAATATCGCGAGGAATTGCTCAGGATGAGAGGTTTAGGGGGCTTGATTTTTCGAGGAGGTTTGGACAAGCGCTCAGGTATTTCAACGACGTACGCATTATAGCCTGAAAATTGCAAGCTAAACTAAACGCAATTAGTATCCAATTAGCGTTCTCAGTATCCAATTAACGTTGGCTCCTCATAGAATCCCACTCTTACTTATCCCTCGATAGAATTAAAAGTTGCTAATGAAATTCGGAGCACCCGTTTAATATATCGAGCAAAGTAATTTCGGGTCGCGAAGGATGCTCGCGGCGCGCGATTGTGCTCGTAACTATTGGGTTGGCCAAAAAGTAATTGCGTTTTTTTCCAATAGATGGACATACATGTCTTGAAATGTAACTAATTTCATTCTAAACCGCAAATTCACTATGTAGGTTAACAACTCACAGTTCAAGCTTGTTTTACAAAAAGAAAGTACACGATTTCGTTAACAATTGTTTGTTTGCCGTCGATTTCAAAATGGAAAATCAAAAAGAACATTTTCCTCATATTTTGTTTTATTACTTCCGAAAAGGGAAAAACGCTGTGCAAGCTCATAAAAAGTTATGCGATGTATATGGCGAAGATGCTTTAAAACTGCGGCAGTGTCAAAATTGGTTTACTAAATTTCGATCTGCAGATTTTAATGTGAAAGATGCACCACGCTCAGGAAGGCCAATCGAAATTGATGATGACAAAATAAAGGCACTGATCGATTCCAATCGGCGTTTAACGACACGAGAGATTGCTGAGAATCTTAACATATCGAAATCGAGTGTTGAAAACCATTCAAAACGACTTGGATACATTAGTAAGCTCGATATTTGGGTACCACATGAGCCCAAAGAAATTCATCTCACTAAGCGTATTGACATCTGCGATTATCTTTTGAAACGTGAGGAAAATGATCCATTTTTGAAACGTATGATAACAGGCGACGAAAAATGGATCGTCTACAACAACGTCAAACGAAAAAGATCGTGGAGCAAGCGTGATGAACCTGCTGAAAGCACTTGAAAAGCAGATATTCACCAAAGAAAGATTATGCTGTCAGTCTGGTGGGACTGTGTATTTTGAGCTGCTTGCAAGGAATCAAACCATTAATTCAGACGTATACTGTCGTCAACTGGATAAATTAAACGATGCCATCAAACAGAAACGTCGAGAATTGGTGAATCGCAAAGGTGTTGCGTTTCACCATGATAACGCTAGACCACGTACAAGTTTGGTCACTCGTGAAAATTTGTTGCAGCTTGGATGGGATGTGTTACCATGATGTTACCACATCCACCATATTCGCCAGACCTGGCACCATCAGATTACCATTCGTTTCGTTCTTTGCAAAACGCCTTGAATGGTAAAACCTTTACTGCTGATGAGGATATGAAATCGTTGTTGGAATTGTTTTTTGCTGAAAAAGATAAGAACTTTTTTGAGCGCGGAATCATGAAGTTGCCTGAAAAATGGCAAAAGATGATCAAACAAAATGGACAATATATTGTTTAATAAAGTTTTTGTTTGCCATGAAAAATTCGCCTTTTATTTATATGGAAAAAACGCAATTACTTTTTGGCCAACCCAATATATGGCGAAGATGCTTTAAAACTGCGGCAGTGTCAAAATTGGTTTACTAAATTTCGAACTCGAGATTGTAATGTGAAAGATACACCACGCTCAGGAAGGCCAATCGAAATTGATGATGACAAAATAAAGGCACTGATCGATTCCAATCGGCGTTTAACGACACGAGAGATTGCTGAGAATCTTAACATATCGAAATCGAGTGTTGAAAACCATTCAAAACGACTTGGATACATTAGTAAGCTCGATATTTGGGTACCACGTGAGCTCAAAGAAATTCATCTCACTGAGCGTATTGACATCTGCGATTCTCTTTTGAAACGTGAGGAAAATGATCGATTTTTGAAACGTATGATAACAGGCGACGAAAAATCGATCGTCTACAACAACGTCAAACGAAAAAGATCGTGGAGCAAGCGTGATGAACCTGCTCAAAGCACTTGAAAAGCAGATATTCACCAAAGAAAGATTATGCTGTCAGTCTGGTGGGACTTTAAAGGTATTGTGTATTTTGAGCTGCTTGCGAGGAATCAAACCATTAATTCAGACGTATACTGTCGTCAACTGGATAAATTAAATGATGCCATCAAACGAAAACGTCGAGAATTGGTGAATCGCAAAGGTGTTATGTTTCACCATGATAACGCCAGACCACGTACAAGTTTGGTCACTCGTGAAAAATTGTTGCAGCTTGGATGGGATGTGTTACCACATCCACCATATTCGCCAGACCTGGCACCATCAGATTACCATTCGTTTCGTTCTTTGCAAAACGCCTTGAATGGTAAAACCTTTACTGCTGATGAGGATATCAAATCGTTGTTGGAATTGTTTTTTGCTGAAAAAGATAAGAACTTTTTTGAGCGCGGAATCATGAAGTTGCCTGAAAAATGGCAAAAGATGATCAAACAAAATGGACAATATATTGTTTAATAAAGTTTTTGTTTCCCATGAAAAATTCGCCTTTTATTTATATGGAAAAAACGCAATTACTTTTTGGCCAACCCAATATTTTCGAAAATGGAAATAATTACGTCTTACGCCACGCCTTTCGATTGATCGGAACGGCCTGGAGTAAAGACGGGACACGTGCAATAAACTTTTAACGGAAACACGGCTCGATTACCGACACTCTCGTCCAAGGATTGCGCAATCGGCGGACGGTCATCCCGTGCGAACCGCGTTGCATAACACCCCTTTGTATCCTCGCGGGAGGCGAAAACACGATGGCGTGCCGGAGGTGCGAGAACGAGCTACGACGAGACCGATACCGCTCGCTTAGTCGTCTTTACGATCGGCCTTCGGCAGCGAGATATCCCAGGTGACTCGCTCTCGTGACGTGTCGTACGTGTTCCCACGAGCACGTTGAGCAACTATTAGTTTATTAACTGACATGAGTAATCCGGATCGCGTCTAGACAGCGATACAAGTCACTCTAGCTAGACACGTTTTGGAGAATTTTTTTCTTTTTTAAAGATTTTAAATATTTCTGCTACAAAATTAATATGCGACAAGCTATGTTGCGCTGTCATGAGTATGTGTTTAGCTTGGTTCATCATCCAGTAGACGCGAGCCGGAGTGTTTGGTTAATGACCTGATATTTCATCAGGAATCAATGATGTGCGCCGTGCAAAGCGCGCGATCCATCCGATGATATCCGAGAGATGATAAATATCTGAAACGATATAATTCTGCAATCTACACGCGTCCCTTTTTCGGTTTAGTGGCTCTTTGGTAGCGTCACGGCTACGGGAAAGGGTGCAGCAAGCTGCACAATTTTTACATGCGCTAATAGGATGACGATATTTGGAGCGCCGGGCCAATTTGTTCGATTTCGCTACGTACGGGAAGAGGGGACAAAAAAGGAGAGAGAAACGCATCGATCGGAATCGGTGCATGGCGAGGAAGGTCGTTCGCTTCACGCGACGATGACTCTAGCAATTCGAATACGAGTTCCAACCAGTCGAACGTCATTTTTCGCCAATTCCGCTCGCGCGTTCTAGGAAACGCGCAATTTTCTTCCTTTATTTACCGGCCGTCGTATGCGAAACGTGTTTTCGCTCTCCGTTGAAAAATATCCCGACAGTTAGTGCGTTCTTTCCCAAATTAATTAACAACATTGCGTTAATCGCGTCAGAAATGTCAGAATCTGGAATCCTTAATAGTCTCTCTTAAATCCTGAACAGCTGGCCGCAAAATTTCCACCTGTAATTCCATCACGCGCGTTCTACAACAAGTTATCGGCTAGGAGAACCAGACAGAGAGAGAGGGGGGGAGAGGGAGAGAGAGAGGCTCTCGAAACTCCGGTGCTACGGTAAATTCGCTGCTGCGGCAAATTCGACAACGAATTAAAACTCGCTCCATAACAACGGGCTAATCGCGAGTAAACGAGGCCGGGGCCGATGCGCGGCAATATAACTTGGGCGTAATGTGCGTATACAGGGTGTGCACAATGTACACATACGCGTACGCTGGCGTGCGGCTGTGCCGCGGCGCGGCAAATAATGGCGCGTTAACGAGATATTAGCGGGACGGGAGAAGAGAAGCGCGTCGCAGCATCGATCTCGCGCGCGCTCGCTCGCCCGCGGCGAGACGCGCCGAGAGGTGCCCCGCCCCCCCGCGCGCGGGCATTATATATAATACGTACGTAGGGGTACGTTATCCGAGGGGTGACGCGTTGGGTCGCTGCAACGCGCTATGAACAGCCCTTTTGGAAATCGTACATGTGTCGCGCCGGCGTTCCTCCGGGCGCGGTTTACATTGCAAATTCGTCGGGGAAGTTCTCGCGCGCGCGAGCGCGCGAGTGACACACGTTGCCGGCCGAAAGTTATTTCACCGATTAAATTACACCCCCTTCCTGCCCCCTGCCACCCCCGGCTCTCTCCCGGGTTCTCTCTACTGTCCACTGTCCGGCAGCATTGTTTCGACGGTGTTGTTCGCGAAACACGCCCGGTGAATCCCGCGAGAACGTCCGATCGCGAGGGAGAGAGAGGGTGCGCCGATGCTACAGCGCGGATAACAATCGTGTGCAGATTTGCTTGCCGGAAAGACTGGCGCAAGTTACTGGCATCGAGCTTTTACGATTCCGACGATCGGAATTGCCATCTCCTCGTCTCTGGTCTCGCGTTGTCATCGCGTTGTCATTTGATGGAAATTCGGTTTTATTGGGTTGGCCACAAGTAATTGCGTTTTTTTCCAATAGATGGACATACATGTCTTGAAATGTAACTAACTTCATTCTAAACCGCAAATTCATTATGTAGGTTAACAACTCACAGTTCAAGCTTGTTTTAGAAAAAGAAAGTACACCATTTCGTTAACAATTGTTTGTTTGCCGTTGATTTCAAAATGGAAAATCAAAAAGAACATTTTCCTCATATTTTGTTTTATTACTTCCGAAAAGGGAAAAACGTTGTGCAAGCTCATAAAAAGTTATGTCATGTATATGGCGAAGATGCTTTAAAACTGCGGCAGTGTCAAAATTGGTTTACTAAATTTCGATCTGCAGATTTTAATGTGAAAGATGCACCACGCTCGGGAAGGCCAATCGAAAGTGATGATGACAAAATAAAGGCACTGATCGATTCCAATCGGCGTTTAACGACACGAGAGATTGCTGAGAATCTTAACATATCGAAATCGAGTGTTGAAAACCATTCAAAACGACTTGGATACATTAGTAAGCTCGATATTCCGGTACCACGTGAGCTCAAAGAAATTCACCTCACTAAGCGTATTGACATCTGCGATTCTCTTTTGAAACGTGAGGAAAATGATCGATTTTTGAAACGTATGATAACAGGCGACGAAAAATCGATCGCCTACAACAACGTCAAACGAAAAAGATCGTGGAGCAAGCGTGATGAACCTGCTCAAAGCACTTGAAAAACAGATATTCACCAAAGAAAGATTATGCTGTCAGTCTGGTGGGACTTTAAGGTATTGTGTATTTTGAGCTGCTTGCAACGAATCAAACCATTAATTCAGACGTATACTGTCGTCAACTGGATAAATTAAATGATGCCATCAAACAGAAACGTCGAGAATTGGTGAATCGCAAAGGTGTTGTGTTTCATCATGATAACGCCAGACCACGTACAAGTTTGGTCACTCGTGAAAAATTGTTGCAGCTTGGATGGGATGAGTTACCACATCCACCATATTCGCCAGACCTGGCACCATCAGATTACCATTTGTTTCGTTCTTTGCAAAACGCCTTGAATGGTAAAACCTTTACTGCTGATGAGGATATGAAATCGTTGTTGGAATTGTTTTTTGCTGAAAAAGATAAGAACTTTTTTGAGCGCGGAATCATGAAGTTGCCTGAAAAATAGCAAAAGATAATCAAACAAAATGGACAATATATTGTTTAATAAAGTTTTTGTTTCCCATGAAAAATTCGCCTTTTATTTATATAAAAAAAACGCAATTACTTTTTGGCCAACCCAATATATGGCGAAGATGCTTTAAAACTGCGGCAGTGTCAAAATTGGTTTACTAAATTTCGATCTGGAGATTTTAATGTGAAAGATGCACCACGCTCGGGAAGGCCAATCGAAATTGATGATGACAAAATAAAGGCACTGATCGATTCCAATCGGCGTTTAACGACACGAGAGATTGCTGAGAATCTTAACATATCGAAATCGAGTGTTGAAAACCATTCAAAACGACTTGGATACATTAGTAAGCTCGATATTCCGGTACCACGTGAGCTCAAAGAAATTCACCTCACTAAGCGTATTGACATCTGCGATTCTCTTTTGAAACGTGAGGAAAATGATCGATTTTTGAAACGTATGATAACAGGCGACGAAAAATCGATCGTCTACAACAACGTCAAACGAAAAAGATCGCGGAGCAAGCGTGATGAACCTGCTGAAAGCACTTGAAAAGCAGATATTCACCAAAGAAAGATTATGCTGTCAGTCTGGTGGGACTTTAAAGGTATTGTGTATTTTGAGCTGCTTGCGAGGAATCAAACCATTAATTCAGACGTATACTGTCGTCAACTGGATAAATTAAACGATGCCATCAAACAGAAACGTCGAGAATTGGTGAATCGCAAAGGTGTTGTGTTTCACCATGATAACGCTAGACCACGTACAAGTTTGGTCACTCGTGAAAAATTGTTGCAGCTTGGATGGGACGTGTTACCACATCCACCATATTCGCCAGACCTGGCACCATCAGATTACCATTCGTTTCGTTCTTTGCAAAACGCCTTGAATGGTAAAACCTTTACTGCTGATGAGGATATGAAATCGTTGTTGGAATTGTGTTTTGCTGAAAAAGATAAGAACTTTTTTGAGCGCGGAATCATGAAGTTGCCTGAAAAATGGCAAAAGATGATCAAACAAAATGGACAATATATTGTTTAATAAAGTTTTTGTTTCCCATGAAAAATGCGCCTTTTATTTATATGAAAAATACGCAATTACTCTTTGGCCAACCCAATACTTTTATTCTTTGACTTGCCAGCTCCGACGTTCGCCCGCAGAATTTGGCGAACGCGTAAGTAATTCCGACGCGAAAGTCGAATTCCGCACGTACTTGCAAAAAGGTGCGCGAGCGTGCAGTGAGAACAAGGTGTGCGTTTGAGACACACAGGAGGAATGATTTACTGTTTGCAAAAGTGTTTTGCATGCCGGCTTGACGTTTCGGCGAACGTTAAAGGGATCCTGGAGTGGCTAGTGAACTCCGTCGCGGCGTCTGAATTACCGGCGGAATCGATGATTTTCCTGTATTTTCTTTTTATTGAATGCACAGAATGAAAAATCCTTTTCCACGATGAAAGTACACACAATAATGTAATGTAAAAAGCAGGACTTAACTTTCCAAACGGAAAAAAATCACAATTTTTTATTCAGCCACGATTTCACAGGCATACGTAGGCACGAAATGATCACGAATCTTTCTGCACTAATTACTTTTACACTAGGCTTCTAAACTCATTTCTAAAAGCTTCCCCATATTCTTTCATTTTGTTCCGTCCTTGCGATTATCGAATTTTGGCCACACAAACTGCAAAACATTTATATTAAGAACATTAATGTACGAGGTGACGTCACAATAAGCCGATAATAAAACTAAATTTTTTTTTGTCGTTTTTAACATAAAGTCGAGTTTCGCTCGGTATATTTCTTTGTATACTTTAATCGTGGAGAAGGATTTTTCATTCTATGCAATCATTAAAGAGTAATTAGTACAGTAAGATCGACCAATTCCGCCAGTAATACAGACGACTCCAGGATCCCCTTAACGCGGCAAGAAGTTAAGACCTAGCGTGAAATCCGCGTGCGTGCGCGCATTGCGACACCTGCTGTTACCAAAGTTTTATATACCTTCGTGACAGTGGGCAATTTTCTGGGTTCCTGCACAAATATCTAATGTAACTTTCACTATCTATTAATAATACAGTAGCGCGTGTGGGTCGATCGGCCAACGTCTACCTCCGTGAAGCTGCGACTGCATCATTAAGCGTGATTATTCTTCCTGTCCACAAGAATACGTGAGGAAACAATTACCAATTTTTTAAATCTAGCTACAGGAGATAATAAACAAATTGCACCTCTTTTAGAAGAGGCAGTAGCATCACAAGATTAATTTCTATCACGCTTCTGTACTTGCTGCGACATACTGTAAAGCCTTGCGCAAGCTTTCGCCGTCAGTATTACGTATCACCGAGGGAAACGCAATTTTTGAAAAATGTCTCGGGAAACTCGTTTGTCGGGTTCTTTGATTATTCGCGCAGAGAATCGATACGAGGCTGTCGATACGCAAACGTCACTGCTTTCGCTGATGGAAAAAGAACCATCCCGGTTGGTCCCGCCATAAAGACGCGGCTCTGTGCGGTGCCGCGTTTTACGTAATCTCTGTTCTGCCACGTTGGTACTGTTGTTGGCTACCAGTGCTTCAATCGCGCAAGTACACAGTGTACATCACGTGGACGTGATTGTGTCCGAACGTTCTACGAGCTGTCGCTGTACGTACATACATACATACGGCCATACGGTTCTGCATGAGCGTGCGTCACTAAGGACGTTACGTTTTCCATTTCGACCGGCTCGCTACGTAACAGCTCCACTTCGCTAACGTCTCATTGACAATCCGAACCAGGTCGCCTTATCGAGGTTTCTTCGATCGACCGGCGCGCTCGCCGAGTCTAACGCGATCTCGAGAAATTATCAACGGAAACCGAGAGGAACTGATGCTGCGAGATTACTTCTCGCTCTCTCTGTAGCAACAGCTCGAGACGAAATTGCTCCAATAACGTCTCGGTGACGTTTCAAATTGCTGCTTGCTTGCGGAGCTTCCTTGGCGCATTGAATGATAAATTAGCGGTAGCATAGGGTTTTTCCCTCTCTCTTTCTCTTTTGCAATGTTCTGCGACAACAAGATTGCCCGCCGTCCTCCAGATACGTACACACGCGCGTATAACACGCACGTGAATCAGCGAGCTATATTTTTCGAGCTGGCATGCCCGCGAGGTAGAAATGTCGAGCGCGATAAGGTGGCAGAGACTAGGAGTAGAGCTGGACCCGACCCACCCTGGAACGCTCAACAGTTATATTTTCGTAGCAATCTCTTGACTCGCCCTCGATAAAGATAACAGGGAATTAAAAGCGGCCGAAATCGCGCGCGCGAATAAATTGCTTTTTCGATTAATTGCGGCGCTCCTCACGTGATGAGGTCTGTCGCGGCTAAGAGGATTATCCGCAGTGATCAAGAAATATTTCGTATGTCATCAGTGGATGAACACAGTTCAATCAAAATATCAAAATTTCGAGGCAAACGTTTAACTCGACACCCACAGAAAAGATTTCTGGACTTAATGCTATTACTCTTTAATCTATCATAAAATAAGATCGCTATAGCGACAAGCATATTTATTATTGAAAAGAAGCATATTTTAATCTTGAATAGAAAATTCGAAAATCTAGATTTAAATAATCTTGGTGCTATCTCATTAATTTTCTCAGAAGCATTTAGATAAAAATTTGTAGCAAGTTCAAAATATTCTTGATTTCAGAATATTGTGAGATCTAAAAGACATCTTATTCTATTCTTCTAACAAGTAAACCTACGGAAGTGTCACTCTCCGATTTTTCTGAAATTTGGATATGTTATAATACATGAAAAACTAAGGGACACGTATTTTTTTTTAGCGGCGGAAAAACATATTTAGGGGGTGAAACGACCCCCCAAAATGGGGGGTAAAATAGAAAAATTGCGATATCTTTGAGACCAGTGAAGCGATTTTAATGATTTTTGGTATGAAAGTATCTTTCGATAGAAGACGAAAATCGGCCTAGGTATGTTGGAAGGGGAGTGAAAATTAGGGGGTGAACTACCCCTAGTGTGACCAATTTCTTGCTGCAAAAAATCAGTTTTGATCTGATCGAAGTAAAATCTATTAAAACTTCAAGAGGAAAGCTAATTAAGGAACACGTATTTTTTTGTTTTGTTTTATATAAATATTTGGGGGGTAAACAATCCCTAAATTGCCGCGTTCGTTTGGCATTGCGCATGAAACACCTTGTGAAACTATATTTTTTAACTGTTCGATCTTTTTAATATATTGGTTTTTTAAGTCGCTGAATCCGAATCTGAAATCAGATTTTCAAAATTCAATATGGCGGATCCAATATGGCGGACGAAAACTCGAAAAATTACTTGAATAGACAGTAACTCGACATGCGACTTTCAAAATACAATAAAATCAACTTTTGACATTTATTGTTAGTTATGTGAAGTGAATTAAACATGTTAAAAATATTAATCGTTTATAACAAAATTGTTTAAACAATGTAGCTAAAAAATGAAATGAAAAACGATTAGAGTGAGTCCCCTTGCCTCTCACTATTTTCTGTAAGTGTGTCAGAACACGATTCATTGTTAGAACGCTTATGTACAGGTAACGAAAGATTTTTTTTGTTATTTCAATTTTATTATTTTTTTTGTCGTTTTAATTTTTTTTGTGTTTTTATTTTATTAATTTTTTTATTATTACTTTTATTTTATAAATGGCTGATTTGACAATTAAATCATTTTTTGAAAGTTTTACATACATGATATTCGTTAAAAAAATGTATTATGCAGAAAGATTTTTTGTACCAAGCACATCTTATTACTGCACACACATTGCAGAACCCGCAAGATGTCTCACAATTTTTAAAACAGAAATCAACGGGATTATCAAATTCCAACGGTTTTTCTTTTATATACCCACTTTTATACCATGAGTATTTAATAAGATTTTGAATTTTCACTCCCCTTCCAACATACCTAGTCCGATTTTCGTCTTCTATCGAAAGATACTTTCATACCAAAAATCATTAAAATCGCTTCACTGGTCTCAAAGATATCGCAATTTTTCCATTTTACCCCCCATTTTGGGGGGTCGTTTCACCCCCTAAATATGTTTTTCCGCCGCTAAAAAGAAATACGTGTCTCTTAGTTTTTCATGTATTATAACATATCCAAATTTCAGAAAAATCGGAGAGTGACACTTCCGTAGGTTTACTTGTAAGAGAATTTGTAGAATCTGCACAAAACGGCCAATATTTATGTGTTGCAATCGAAAACCGGGAAAGTGTTTCTGTTATTTACAATGAATAAGTGGAAATGTCTTATCTCGAATCTTATTTCTCAAGTAAGTATATTGTATATACTTACTTACATTTCCATATCTTTTAATATTTCTTGTAGAGTATTGCACTTATTCATTGTAAATAACAGAAACACTTTCCCGATTTTCGATTGCAACACAAATATTGGCCGTTTTATCCGAATAAAGGACGCAGAAGCGCCGAGTCGACGAGCGACCGTGAGAAAATGATGCGTCGACATCGACAAAGCCTACTATAAAGTGGCGCTAATATCAAATTATTCTACATACAAGAATATATAAGCATAAATGTGTACATGTTACTCTTGTCTCAAGACAGTAAGACAATCTTATTTAATTCGAGAGAGAAGAATAGAAATTACTGATTTAAAGTAAAAATTGTTTTATTTTCATATTTTTTATACTTGTAATACGATTAAATTAGTCAAGAATAGTTTTCGTCTTGTTATCAGAAATCCTTTCTGAGGGTGGATGTTTGACATTTTCCGAAAAATCTGGAAAAAGGAAAAATTAAAGAATTTGATGTTGCAAACGTACGGAGCGTGTTTATTTATGACAATGGAGCCGCGACGATTTTGGATGCTCTCTTTCGTGCAGCTGTCGGGAATTGAACCCGACGACGCCGCAGTTACGTCGCAGTTTCAATCTCTGTTTGCGAGTAAGGACAAACACGAGATCCGCGTACGTACTCTAGAAACAGCACAATTGTGCAAATACAGATATCATATCAATTCGGGTTTTACCGTGAGCTTGGCGTATACGACGCGAATCCGGAACACCGTGCGGTGGCACGCGACGAGGACATGAATAATATCATACGTACGCGTACGCGACCCACGTCACTGCGAGGTAGCGATTTGATCGGGTCTAAAAATACCTCGATGATTCGTTTGATTCGACTACGATGGTGCAAGCGAGGTAACTGTTTGTTAATCGCCTGTAGCGTGATCGCGCTGTGGGCGAAGATACGGATAGAGGGAATATGTCAGCGAAAGTATGTATTATACAAGCACACACACATACACAGAGAGCTCTGCTGCGTCAAACGAGCGTTCTATTAATTTCCGCGTTGATTTTGTAATCCGCAAACTTGCATATTCCGCGTAAAAAAGTCGTGCCCCACAAATGGTTGAGAAGTATTTCAGAACGGAAACACGTTAGGAGAAGAATGATACTCACGTTCGTGAATGTGTTTCCTGTTGTCATTTTACCACAAAGATCCGTGGTGATTCTCAAGTGAATCACTCGTCTATTATACCGTGAATAAGATGGGAATTATACGAAAAATAATCCAGCGGCGACCTCGCCGCTCGATTTTTCCTCCCGTGCCATTTCTTGCACAAGAAATCCTTGACATGCGTCGCGTTTTCTCATTTAACGTCGAACTTATCGCACCATGTCTAATTGACCGTACCCCACTCGCGAGTTACGTCCCCCTCAAATACGATGGCCTACCGGTGGCCATCTGCGTCGTCGTAACGTATTAAACCAATCACTGTTTAACGCGACCAATATGCTGTCGTTCGCCTTTGAGCGGAAGCGAAAATATCGTCAGAGTCAATTCTGAAATGAATATGCATTAGCCGCGATAGGAGATTGCATATCAGAGGCGAAATGTACGAAAGAATAATCTTGAAGTATATAAGCTGTCATCTGGAAAAATATCTGATTTATCATTTTTTTCAGAAATCTGTATGATGATAATCACATCTTGCAAAAATAATTGAAAATCTGATATACTATTGGGTTGGCCAAAAAGTAATTGCGTTTTTTTCCAATAGATGGACATACATGTCTTGAAATGTAACTAACTTCATTCTAAACCGCAAATTCATTATGTAGGTTAACAACTCACAGTTCAGGCTTGTTTTAGAAAAAGAAAGTACACGATTTCGTTAACAATTGTTTGTTTGCCGTCGATTTCAAAATGGAAAATCAAAAGAACATTTTCCTCATATTTTGTTTTATTACTTCCGAAAAGGGAAAAACGCTGTGCAAGCTCATAAAAAGTTATGTCATGTATATGGCGAAGATGCTTTAAAACTGCGGCAGTGTCAAAATTGGTTTACTAAATTTCGATCTCGAGATTTTAATGTGAAAGATGTACCACGCTCGGGAAGGCCAATCGAAATTGATGATGACAAAATAAAGGCACTGATCGATTCCAATCGGCATTTAACGACACGAGAGATTGCTGAGAATCTTAACATATCGAAATCGAGTGTTGAAAACCATTCAAAACGACTTGGATACATTAGTAAGCTCGATATTCCGGTACCACGTGAGCTCAAAGAAATTCATCTCACTAAGCGTATTGACATCTGCGATTCTCTTTTGAAACGTGAGGAAAATGATCGATTTTTGAAACGGATGATAACAGGCGACGAAAAATCGATCGTCTACAACAACGTCAAACGAAAAAGATCGTGGAGCAAGCGTGATGAACCTGCTCAAAGCACTTGAAAAGCAGATATTCACCAAAGAAAGATTATGCTGTCAGTCTGGTGGAACTTTAAAGGTATTGTGTATTTTGAGCTGCTTGCGAGGAATGAAACCATTAATTCAGACGTATACTGTCGTCAACTGGATAAATTAAATGATGCCATCAAACAGAAACGTCGAGAATTGGTGAATCGCAAAGGTGTTGTGTTTCACCATGATAACGCTAGACCACGTACAAGTTTGGTCACTCGTGAAAAATTGTTGCAGCTTGGATGGGATGTGTTACCACATCCACCATATTCGCCAGACCTGGCACCATCAGATTACCATTCGTTTCGTTCTTTGCAAAACGCCTTGAATGGTAAAACCTTTACTGCTGATGAGGATATGAAATCGTTGTTGGAATTGTTTTTTGCCGAAAAAGATAAGAACTTTTTTGAGCGCGGAATCATGAAGTTGTCTGAAAAATGGCAAAAGGTAATTAAACAAAATGGACAATATATTGTTTAATAAAGTTTTTGTTTCCCATGAAAAATTCGCCTTTTATTTATATAAAAAAAAACGCAATTACTTTTTGGCCAACCCAATTAATGGCGAAGATGCTTTAAACCTGCGGCAGTGTCAAAATTGGTTTACTAAATTTCGAACTCGAGATTGTAATGTGAAAGATGCACCACTCTCAGGAAGGCCAATCGAAATTGATGATGACAAAATAAAGGCACTGATCGATTCCAATCGGCGTTTAACGACCCGAGAGATTGCTGAGAATCTTAACATATCGAAATCGAGTGTTGAAAACCATTCAAAACGACTTGGATATATTAGTAAGCTCGATATTTGGGTACCACGTGAGCTCAAAGAAATTCATCTCACTGAGCGTATTGACATCTGCGATTCTCTGTTGAAACGTGAGGAAAATGATCCATTTTTGAAAACGTATGATAACAGGCGACGAAAAATCGATCGTCTACAACAACGTCAAACGAAAAAGATCGTGGAGCAAGCGTGATGAACCTGCTCAAAGCACTTGAAAAGCAGATATTCACCAAAGAAAGATTATGCTGTCAGTCTGGTGGAACTTTAAAGGTATTGTGTATTTTGAGCTGCTTGCGAGGAATGAAACCATTAATTCAGACGTATACTGTCGTCAACTGGATAAATTAAATGATGCCATCAAACAGAAACGTCGAGAATTGGTGAATCGCAAAGGTGTTGTGTTTCACCATGATAACGCTAGACCACGTACAAGTTTGGTCACTCGTGAACAATTGTTGCAGCTTGGATGGGATGTGTTACCACATCCACCATATTCGCCAGACCTGCACCATCAGATTACCATTCGTTTCGTTCTTTGCAAAACGCCTTGAATGGTAAAACCTTTACTGCTGATGAGGATATGAAATCGTTGTTGGAATTGTTTTTTGCCGAAAAAGATAAGAACTTTTTTGAGCGCGGAATCATGAAGTTGTCTGAAAAATGGCAGAAGATAATCAAACAAAATGGACAATATATTGTTTTAATAAAGTTTTTGTTCCCCATGAAAAATTCGCCTTTTATTTATATAAAAAAAACGCAATTACTTTTTGGCCAACCCAATTAATGGCGAAGATGCTTTAAACCTGCGGCAGTGTCAAAATTGGTTTACTAAATTTCGAACTCGAGATTGTAATGTGAAAGATGCACCACTCTCAGGAAGGCCAATCGAAATTGATGATGACAAAATAAAGGCACTGATCGATTCCAATCGGCGTTTAACGACCCGAGAGATTGCTGAGAATCTTAACATATCGAAATCGAGTGTTGAAAACCATTCAAACGACTTGGATACATTAGTAAGCTCGATATTTGGGTACCACATGAGCTCAAAGAAATTCATCTCACTAAGCGTATTGACATCTGCGATTCTCTGTTGAAACGTGAGGAAAATGATCGATTTTTTAAACGTATGATAACAGGCGACGAAAAATCGATCGTCTACGACAATGTCAAACGAAAAAAGATCGCGGAGCAAGCGTGATGAACCTGCTCAAAGCACTTGAAAAGCAGATATTCACCAAAGAAAGATTATGCTGTCAGTCTGGTGGGACTTTAAAGTATTTGTTATTTCGAGCTGCTTGCAAGGAATCAAACCATTAATTCAGACGTATACTGTCGTCAACTGGATAAATTAAACGATGCCATCAAACAGAAACGTCGAGAATTGGTGAATCGCAAAGGTGTTGTGTTTCACCATGATAACGCTAGACCACGTACAAGTTTGGTCACTCGTGAAAAATTGTTGCAGCTTGGATGGGATGTGTTACCACATCCACCATATTCGCCAGACCTGGCACCATCAGATTACCATTCGTTTCGTTCTTTGCAAAACGCCTTGAATGGTAAAACCTTTACTGCTGATGAGGATATCAAATCGTTGTTGGAATTGTTTTTTATGAAAAGATAAGAACTTTTTTGAGCGCGGAATCATGAAGTTGCCTGAAAAATGGCAAAAGATAATCAAACAAAATGGACAATATATTGTTTAATAAAGTTTTGTTCCCATGAAAAATTCGCCTTTTATTTATATAAAAAACGCAATTACTTTTTGGAAAAAAAGGGGGGGAAAAAAAAAAGGGAGAAAAGGGGGGAAAAATTAGGGGGGCCTTTTTCCCCCCCTTGGCTGGTTCCCCCCCGAAGGCGTTCCCTTTTTTTGCGGTCCCTTTCCAACATCAAGGGTTAAATCAAAAAAAAACGGGGACCCCTTTTTTTTTTTTAAAAAAGCGGTCTAAAAACCAGTTATTTTTCAAAAAACACGGGTCCCCCTTTAATTTGGGGAAATTGGTTGGGGAATTCCTGCGGGGTCCACCATACAAGGTTTTCCCCACAAAGGAAAAAAAAATTTCCTTTTAAAAACCGTCCAAGCCCCCCCCGCAAGGTTTTTTTTGTTTTTGATTAAAAAACAAAGCAACGCCAATGTGGAAAATGCTGTTTCGGAAGTTGCATTTTTACGATGATATAAACACGACTGTTATTGCATCTATTGCTATAATGCTACTAAATGTCATGGGATAATGTCAACACTGTTAGTTCGGAAACAGCTATTGGATCAACAACACTGGACCATAACAACACGCCATC